>NW_013666009.1:5845-12143 GCF_000517525.1 Limulus polyphemus | reverse complement strand
ACTTTACATGGAGAATAAAATCCCTTCATTACCGACTTCATTGTCAAAAAGAGTAACCAATTTTTAGTAGTTATATATCTGTCAATTTCATTTGTGAGAGGATCTATCTCCCAGCATTGTCGCCTATATTTATATTTTTATTACACACATCTGATCTGACCGCTAGAGCCTGGAAAGGATATTGAAAAAAAAGAAGAAGAGTTTCAAGCTTCTATTGGATCATTGTTTGTTGTAGAGCAAAGCCACACTGGACTATATCTGTGTTCACCGTGGGGAATCGAACTCCGGATTTTAGGTTTGTAAGTCCGTAGACTTACTGCTGTCCCTATAAAATTAATCAATTAAAACATTTGAGTGAGCGTACTTTGGATAATTAGCAAATTAAATTTTAGTTATCAGTAAGATTGTGTTAGAATTTTATTAAATGTATATTTTTATTTGTTTTAGTAACCAAACATGTCTGGCGAAGAACCAGCCCAGTTTTTTCTACGTATTTCTGCTTTAACCGTAAGTATTACTTAATATTATTATATGACAGTCAATCATAAATATAGTATGATGTTAGTGGTTTTATATTATGTATTTCTATGTAATTATATTTTTAGCTTCTTTTATATCTTGTTTGGTTTGATATGGTTAAATGCAGTATGCAGTAGTGTAGTGATATAGAAAAGAAATGGTTATACTAACCTTAATAGAAAGAGGTTATGCTCATTATTAAACGCGCTAGAGTCGCTTTATATAAGTTGGTATATTACATGGCTTTAAATCTTTGTTTAGCTAGGATTTGCTTATCACACGAGAATAGGAGTGAGTAAACGCTTTATTCCTTAAATGAGAAGTGAGTAAACGCTTTATTTCTCAAATACGAAATAAGTTAGCACCACATTCCCGAAATGAGAAGTGAATAAACTCAGTTTACCCTATTTTTACCCTCGACTACACTACTGACAGTCTGTGACTTTATCCACATGACAGTTTTCAAAATGTACTTATCTTTAATATATTCTACAACAAGAGCTACATGGTAGATGTAACTCAACATAGGGATTTGAAACAACCTGTATGACGTAAATCTAGCCTATGGGTGAAAATTTCGCGTACAATCATAAAGGATCATGGAGAGCGTACATTAATGGTTTCTGGAAGTGGCTTTGGGGTCACCACACATAGTTATTTATAAGTTAGACAAGTATAGAAAAACAGGATGGAACAGAAAACCGCTATTTTGTCGCTAGCTGCGGAAACACAATGCGTTGTTATGTTCGGAACAAAGGATCATGTTGGTGGGGATTTAACATTAAAATAGCTATTATACTAAGGCAGCACTCAGGTATACTGCTGTTTTTGTCAGTAATGTTTTTAGAAAGATCTAATATCTAGGAAATGTAGCTTACTGCTCAAAGGTAGAGCATCCACAGTCATCAGTAAACACTATTCAGAGGTATTTGCATACCAATGAAGACATTGCTGCTGGATCATCCATGGTGAAAACAATGGCCAGTTTAACTCGTCAGATAAATTTCTAATGTGAAAATATTCCTCTGTACCATCCAGAATCTTCAGTAGTTGCGAGTAAGTGACTATGAATTCTGAAAAAACATTTGCAACGGAGCTTAAGGCGTATTATGAAAATTGCCCATAGGGCATTCTATAAACAGATGAGGCCCATTTCCTTTTTATGGGCATATGCATACCTTTAAACGTGTCATTCAATTCAGTTAAAGTTCACCGGGCACAGAAGACCGACTTTTGCATCCCCCAATGGTGTGGTTTCACTGCACTTTTATGCTAGAGCCATTCCTTGAGGAACAAACATTCCGGGATTTCTTCATATGTGCATAGTGACTGGCTAACGTTATCTTATGGTGTTGTATATTTGCGTCATGTCCAAAATTCCAACAGTGTAGAGAAGTCAAGGATGTCACATTCTTGACGAACTAACACATGGTAAAATACATGCTTCTGCAGACTATGTTCACGGTCATTATTTCCATCGTATCTTATCTTCACGCTTTCTTGCCCCAACCAATGCTAAGTACTGATTATTGAGCTTTCTCAAGATGGAGCCTATTGCCATAACCTGGCAGCCATTCAAATTATGGAAAAACATTAAGACAGAGGTTCGAGCTATTCCTTAGGAGATTATACCTACTACGACATCGAGCACCATTGTCAGGATGGACTCAATAATGGAAAACGACGATAGGAAAAATTAAACAGTTGTCATATCTTCATTCCCTAGTACTATATCAAGAAGCCAATGGAGTGTACTCTGTGTTTATTTGTAATTAAGCACAAAGCTACACAATGGGCTATCTGTGCTCTGCCTACCCCGGGTATCGAAAGTCCGTAGTCATACCGCTGTGCCACTGGGGACTGTATTCTGTGATTCTTTCTGCATGTAAAAAACGTATATTCCGCGAGTGCGTTATACAGTTCACTCTACAGACTGTTCTAAATACTCATACTGACTTTGCAGTCACTTTATAGATACCAACATTTCTCATAAACCGCATTTGACTCTTACTATTTGAGAAGTTAGCCATGACTGTTTTTTGTTCATCATTGTTTAAAAGCCAGTTTTCTATAACAAAAGTTTTAATAACTGTTTCTTTTTAGATATTTATTTAATTATAAAATTATTCATTAGATTAGTAAAGTTTGTTTGGAATTAAACACAAAGTTACACAATGGGTTATCTGTGATCTGCCCACCACGGATATCGAAACTCGGTTTCTAACGTTGTAAGTCCGCAGACATACTGCTCTTCCACTGGGGGACAAATTAGTAAAGACAGCGATATAAATAAATAAACCATTCTTCTATTTAGGCTTTATTATTTTTTTACTAAGATATTTTTCTGGTAGAGCACTATTCATTCCACACATTACCATTTCAATCTTTCATTTTAG
This sequence comes from Limulus polyphemus, assembly GCF_000517525.1. NCBI lineage: Eukaryota > Metazoa > Arthropoda > Merostomata > Xiphosura > Limulidae > Limulus > Limulus polyphemus. The sequence continues at coordinate 9,228 of NW_013666009.1, read as the reverse complement.
TTCATTTTCCGAATATTTTGGTGCTGGGAACGGCATTATTTTATTTTGTCTCAGATTAGGGTGGGCATGTCCTAGCGGTCAGCGTATTTGAACTGTGAATATAGGAATTTATGCTTTGCAACCCATTGCCACATTTTGGGACCACGGGTGCGGCTATAAGAATGGTGGTGAAATCCAACTATTTAATCCAAAAAAGTAGCCCAAAAATTGTGTATCAGTTCACAATTAGGGACGATTATGTTCTATAGCTTTTGTGTAGCATTGAGCGAAATTCTAAAACAAACAAACAAAAAAGTTCTAGTAGAAGGAGCAAGAATTACCCACTGTGTATGGACCGTACGAAAGCAATCTCTTAGATTTATTTTACAGTTTGCTTAAATATTTGCATACAAAGTCTCGTGTGATTTTCCAAACGGAATAGTTTTATTTTGATTCTTTTTCTTGTCGATTGCAAGCTACATTTTCAAGTGAAAACGATCTCAGTGGATGGCATACAGTTTTTCAATATGAATGAGGTAAAAACTGTGAAAGTAATATACTGTCAAAGACGTTACAAAATATATTGAAAGGTACAGTATGATTAGAGCTGCTCAAGTGGAGAACACTACGTGACCACAAAATCTCATTTCGATTCCGAATTTGAGCGGTAAAAACATCGTATATGCTGTATAAATATTTCATACCTATCGTCATTTGTACCGACATTTCTGCTTGCCGGGTATTAAAGTTAATCCCGCTATGTTGCACACAGCTGACGAAGAGGGCATCGCGGCTTGTGACAGAGTTCCGATAGCTCATATGTTTATATTGAGACGTTGGTTAAAATCTCGCCCTCTCTTTGTTTTCGCCTCACAGTGGCACAGCGGTATGTCTGCGGACTTACAACGCTAGAAACCGGGTTTCGATACTCGAGGTGGGCAGAGCACAGATAGCTCATTGTGTAGCTTTGTGCTTAATTACAAACAAACTCTTTTTTGTTTTCGTGCAATTTAAAAATGCAATACTATATATAGCACAAGGCGGTGTGTGCCACCCTCTACACCTTTTTATTATATGTTTAATTCCATGAAACCATGAGAAATAGAAACCACACTTAAATTGTTCCACAAAAAATATCAAAATTGACAGTGTTGAAAGGCCATATCAACAAAAACAACTTTTCACAATCAAACCTTAATAAATCCTTAAGAGTTTTAACTTGTTTATTTCAGTGTGTTTAGTAGGTTAAAAATACACATTAAATAATGTCTTAACTGTATTACCATGCTATATAATAAAAAAGCCTCATTCACAGCATTCAAAATATCGACGATAACAGTTCGTTTCAATAATATTGAAAATGTTATATTTTGTCATGCCTACTTGTGTGTAATTGTACATAATTTGTATATTCTGGATTTTCTACTTATGAGATTCAGATCTATGTTTCTTAGAGTTCGTTTAATATTCTAGCTGCTCTAGCCTGATTATCATTAATAATGCCACGGAAAATGTGTTGGCCATTTGTAAAATAAAACGTGTTTTCTGTTTTTAAATCTTCATGATTTATACTATTGTCATTTTTCGAACAGATAACTTTACAACCGGAATTTCTAAAATGTGTGAAAGCATAAGAAAAAATATAATATCTTTATATGTTTTCATCTTTAATTATATTAAATTGTCTTTCACCGCTTTTGAACTAAAGAGTGTATTTCCCATATAACTATTTGTCAAGGCAAAATATCTGAGAATAAGAGGGACTTAATCCTAAGTTTCTTCTCTGTTTATGTAAGCATGTTTAAGAACTGTGTAATAGTAAGTGCTTTGAGACTCAATATCTATCTTATTGCTTTAGTTGTGATCAAAAGTGAAAAACTCGTAAACTAAACCTAAAGTTATTTAAAAGTGAAAATAATTTTTGTTGCTATTTTGTAGGTTTCACCAGTTTTAAAAAGACTTTAACATCATCGTCCTATTAATTTTGCAATCTCCATTTTTAAGGGTGTTTAATCTACCAGATTTGAATGTGATGTTGTTTTATACACCTTAAGATTTTTCTCAATTTATTTCTTGACAAAGATGAAGTCTAACACTTATGGCATAAATATGATAACCTACCAGAAAATAAAAAGATTAATTTAGATGAAATTCTTTCCTAGTATTAAGTTCCAAAAAGTTTATAATAACACATAAAGGACGCTTTGCTATCTACCTTGATGTTTCACCTATAGAACGTAGTTTATTATATTTTTTTAAAGTAGTTGAATTACGAGAAGTTTTATTGCTAATAACAGGCCCTTTTTTAATGACGTTTATTTACATCTTTACATTTTGATGATAACATTTATGAATTAGCTCTAATGGGTTTGTAGCGTCTGTTTTAATTTGAAGCAATTTTTATTACGAGTTATTTGTCGTTTTTTGTATGTAATAAACCACTCCTTTATCTTTATAAGTATTTGTATTTTGTATCTAAGGCAAAACTACTCAGGCTATTTTTCACCGTCCCTAATTTGAAATACTGACCAGAGAGAAGGTAGCCAGTCAGTTGCACCCTATCACACACCATCAATACTAAGAGATTGACTGTCATTTTTATAACGCGCTCACAACTCAAAGTGCATGGAACATTTTGTGGTATCGTATGGATTCGAAACTGGCTTGTCAAATCCGAAATACAGAGTCTTATCATAGGGTTAACCTGCGTCCTGTCTTTATCAAACAAAAATAACCATATCTGCATATTTTTTTCGTTAATATAATAAGTATTTTACGAGAAAAGTTTTGTAGCTAATTGTTAAAAAGTTAATGAGGTTAATTCATTTTTTTATTAATAAAAGAAAATGACGATTGATTGATACTGAATTAATATAACAGAGTATAGAATAAACCGCAATTAACAAACACATTTTCGAATACTTAGCGATATTTTAACAAAAAATGTTCAAATTTTACAGCATTTTATTTTTAATGAATTGTTAACTTACAAACCACCCAAAACGGTCGTCAATGGCTTATACCAGCTGTTTCTCCCGGTTTATTAATTATCATACATCATGAACAAGCAAACTTCCACCTACGGGCATTTCTCATCCAATTACAGTTTTTTTTGCGTGTGCAAACACCTACAAAACAGAAAATAATGATCATTAAAGATGACATCTCTTGTCTAAATATATAACACTTGTTTATTTGCAAGACTCCAGTATGTAATTGGATCACAAGGATACAATATAAAACAAAACAAGCTTCCACGCCTATATTTTGAAGTATGTTTCCTTTAGCCACTACTCAGTGGCGTAGCAAGGGTTCTCAGCACCCGGGGGCAAAGACACTTTTTGGCGCCCTCACCTCTGTCATGTTTTGATTATTTGTTTTGTGACTCATTACCCATTTAATGA
>NW_013666009.1:3750-5182 GCF_000517525.1 Limulus polyphemus | reverse complement strand
TGATAAAATACTACTTAAGTTTACAAATAATAAATTTTATTAGTTTACAAAACTGTACATATACTTAACTAGATCTTGTACAGGTAGCATCCTGGTATTCATGGTTACATTATATGAACCTTTCGTGCTCTTGCTGCTGCAAATGCATCAATTAAACTATCAAAATTTAAGGTATCAAGTACGTCTTTTTCAATACTTAATATTGCCAAGTTACTAAATCGTTCTTGAGTCAATGAGGTTCTCAAGTATGTAAGAATTAATTTCAGCTTGCTGAAGGACCTTTCACAACTAGCAATAGAAACCCTAGTTGTTAATAAAATCTGCAATGCAATTCTTAAATTTGAAAAAACATCTTCACCATATGAAATTATAAATGTTAGCAAATCAGTTGGAACCATTGGTTCAGGAAAATCGGTCTGTGTTCTTTTACTTATAAACATTCTACAGTCTTTAATTTCTATGTACAATTCTGGTCCATCAATATCACCTGGATAGCTCTTTGCTAAGTCAGAACATTTTTCTTGCAATTTTCCGTCTTCGAAATCTCCAGAAACCATATTTTGCACATCTAGTAGAAATCCAAACCGTGAATCTAAATCTAGTAAGCGAGAAAATCTTCCTGTTATTTCTGTAATCAAGCAATGAACAATATCCTTCATGATGCGATAAATTTCCTGTTCATCAGTCAATCCAGCATCAGCTGCATTTTCACCTGGCATTCGTTTACGACGTATTTTTCTTCTTTAAATGGTCAATCCCCATGTTTCACATTGATTCTTGTCCACTTTAAGTGTTTCTTGATAGGACTTTTCACGTGATTCTATCAATTTCTCTTTCAAAGAATCAACATCAGCAGCTGCTTCTCTAAAATTCATTTTCGGGTCCCGAAGACGTTTCTGCACTCGATTGATAGATGATAAAACATTTCTCCAAAAAATGCAAAAGTACAAGAAAATCAAATGTAAGCATGCGTTGCAGAATAATATGAGCACCACATTTTGTTTCAGCCGTGTTGCCATTCTCATTTAATTGCTCTAACAGTCCTAGCAATTCATCCAGTTTTTCATGTACAACTTTTACTGCCCTTTCTCTTGCACTCCACCGTGTTTCTGATTCACGCGTGACAGAAATCTTAAGCTCCTGCTGCAGTTCGTCCCATCGAGTTGTTGAATGAGCAAATAAATTATAAATGGCTTCAATTGTACCAAAAAAAAAGGTAATAACTGTTGTTTCCTGACTTGCAGCATGGAGACATGCTAAGTTCAAACTATGGTTTTCACAGTTTATAAACACTGCTTTTGGATTTTTTGTTCAGAATTCTTTGTTGAACGCCTGACAGATGACTTGCCATGACAGCAAAATTATCATAACAATGTGAACAACAATCACTCAACAAAATTCCACCCGCTTCTAATTTTGTGCTTATTGTTTT
>NW_013666009.1:0-2795 GCF_000517525.1 Limulus polyphemus | reverse complement strand
AAAGGTAGCATTCTACTTTCCTAAGTTCCTAACCACAAATTATATTTAAATTATACAATTATAGTTGCAACTCAGGAATAGTTAGGCACATCTGGACCTGGTATCACTTTAACTGCCATTATTTAGACCATCCATACTCACATTAATTAATATGAGACAACAGTAAGAAAATCAATACAGATGAGTGTGCATGCTGGTAAATCATGCTTATGAGCACCGTATAAATTACTGGCAGTTGTTAAATCACATTTAAAAACTCGATAGGTTTAACTACACGAACTCTACAGGAGAAAAGTTTGAAATTGCTCGAATGAAAATTACACACACTGTGGAGAAGAGTGTAATCATAAAATAATATAAGTATAGAGGCTCAAAAGCTATATTTAATATTAAAGGTTTTGATAGAATGAGAAAACTTAAATATAAGCTAACTAATTAGTGGTGCTAGATTACAGTTCCTAGATTAAATCGCTAGTACCTCTAGGTCTAACATTAATGTTAGACATTTTATTTCTATCTTTTTAGTCTTAGGTTTGGATCTAGATATAATAATAATAATGACAGGAATTTAGCTTTATACATCTAAACTAGACCTTAGATTTGGGTGCATAGATTGAAAGCACCTTGTATTGATTTCTACCCAGATCTAGATATAACCCTGCCTCATCAATTCTAGATTTAGATTTGTGGTTTGTAATTGTATTGGCTGATTGTAAATCATGTCTTACACCAACTAATGTACTAGACTTTAAGTCTAATTGCAGTTATCACTTTATTTCTAGACCCTTGGTTCATCATCATACAAATTGTAGCCTATATTATGGGAATACTTAGACTTATACTAACTATTAAACTAGGCATTTCACTGGGACAAATATAATGACTAAGTTAATAGATCTAGATGTAACATTTGTTCTAAAAGTTATGCCTAATTACATTAGGCCTATAATGTTTACTAGATCTAGATCTTGCCTGTTGCATATATTGCCAATCTTGCACACCAGTTAATATGTTACATAAATCTCGTATTTTCTTTTTGTTGGACATACACTTACTTATACGCTGTACTCTAGGACTTGTACTTGATTTACAGATGAATGATGGAATACTGTAATTTATTTCTGTACGTCAATTCGGTCTCACTGTATTTCAGTGGGTGGCTTTTAAAAGCTAAAACTGCAAGCCTAATACACATAAATAACGCAACACTGTGTCGTATTTACTTAACGTAGGGCAGTTGCGCTATATCCTAGGGGAGGGCATAATTATTAATTAATAGGCATTATAGGCCAGAGGAAATTTTGTGCCCCTTCACACCTGCGCCCGGGGGCCAGTGCCCCCTCTTGCTACGCCACTGCAGTCATGAACTTTGCTGATGAAATAATAAAAACTCCTTGATAGTATCATTAGTATTTAATTCAAAATAACCAATGAGATGGTACTCTCATGCAAAGCTGATCATATTGTTACGACAGCGGAAGTCACGTGACGCTGGTATCACGTGATGAGTTTCTAGAAGGATCAGGGAACATCCCGAATAATCCAGTATTTGATAGGCGCCCTCTATTTTAGTATATAAGCCGGCAAATAAACTGACCGCAATAATTAAATTGCAGACAGAGAGATATAGAGACAGATAATCGAGACAAGCCGGAAGTAAAGTGCGTGAATCGTTGTGAATTCTAGCGCTTGTTTAAGTTAAAGGGACTGTGGAAATTAAATGAATTTCAAAGTTGTATTGGGAAAGAATAAACTAATTTTATTTAAGAAAGGACTTGTATTGCTGAAGTTTCTCGGGAAGAATTTCTACGGGAAATTAACAAACGAACAGAGACTTAACTAATTGATGTCAGAAGTGGAATGGGAAAAACAGAAAATGGAAACGACAGGTGGCAAATCAAATTACAGCTTAGCAGATTAGATGGCAGCAATACAAGAACAGCAAAAGAAACAAGAAGAACGAGAAAATAAACAAGAAAAAAACAAGAAGAGAGATTACAGTAGTGACAAGAAAACCTGCAACAGTGGCAGCTGGAACAGCAAAATAAACAAGAGAGATTACAGCAGTTGCTGGAGGAAAAAGAAAAGAAACAAGAAGAACAAGAAAAGAAACAAGAAGAAAGAGAAAAGAAACAAGAAAAACAAAAAAGAAACAAGAAGAAAGAGAAAAGAAACAAGAAGAGAGATAATAGCAGTGGCAAGAAAACCTGCAACAGTGGCAGCTCGAACAGCAAAATAAACAAGAGAGATTACAGCAGTTCTTGGAGGAAAAAGAAAAGAAACAAGAAGAACGAGAAAAGAAACAACAAGAGAGATTACAGCAGTTGTTGGAGGAAAAAGAAAAGAAACAAGAAGTGAAAAAAGAAACAACAAGAGAGACTACAGCAGTGGCAACTGGAACAAGAAAGGAAACATGAAGTACAAATGGAAAGGCTTAGTAAATTTGAAAGTGAATTAAATACATTAAAGGATGATTTACTGTCTTTTACACAAGGATGATATATTAGCCATCGACCTAATCAGCCTCAGACAACGGGAAACAACAATGCAGCTAAACCCTAATGCAGATATCTTCAGTCCTGTTAGAAGTCACATCCCAGATACGAATGTCAGCAATATGGGTGATCTGGTATGAAGGAAGCCACAGGAATACGATGGGAAGGCACCGTGGGAAGCATATAGAGCACAATTTGAGCTCCTGGCGGAAATGAATGGATGGACAGATTAGCAGAAAGCAGTGTACGTGGCAACGAGCCTGAAGGGACAACCACTGGCAATACTTGGACAGTTGTCAG
>NW_013666008.1:608547-622097 GCF_000517525.1 Limulus polyphemus | reverse complement strand
GCCATACGAACTGCATTCAGATCAAGGCCGTAACTTCGAATCAGCTGTGTTCCATGAATGCTGCAAGTTGTTTGGCATACGAAAGACCAGGACAACGCCACTTCACCCACAGTCTGATGGGATCTAAGCAAAGTACAATTGGACCCTGGGACAGGAATTGGCAAAGTTTTGTAATAGTCGCCAAGATGACTGGGATGTCTTACTCTCTTCACTGTTGATGGCCAATAGAACAGAAGAGCATGAAGCCACTGCATACACTCCAGCAAAATTGATGTTTGGTCGGGAACTTCGGTTGCCAGCAGACCTGATAACAAGACGCCCACCTTATGAAGAGTTGCCTGAAAATGTGTCAGAGTTCATGAAAGTGTTATCGGAAAGGATGGATGATATTCACCATCAAGTGCATTCAAACTTTAAAACGTCTGCTGATTCGATGAAGTTATCTTATGTTAAGAGATCTACTGAAGTCAGCTTTGTAACAGGAAACAAGATATGGTTGTATAATCCCAGGAAGACCAAAGGGAAGTCTCCTAAGTTGTCTTTTCCATGGGAAGGCCCATATGACATAGTAGATTATCTCTCAGACGTGACTTTCCGGATAAAATGTGGTCGGCGAGGTAAGCCAAAAGTAGTGCATGCCAACAGGCTTTGGCATTATCACGGTCCAGAAAATTTCAGTTGAGACGAAGTGAACATCAGAACAAATGACGCTGCTGAAGACGTGTCACCTGAAAAAGCCACTGTCGAAGAAGAAACTCGACTCGGTTTTGAGAAAAGAAACGGTGAAGTTCTTGATGAAGTTACTACCACTGATGTGACTTTTACCGACGATAGGACATTTCCCGATGAAGCAGATGAACCCCACATGAAGCAGAAGCCAACGAGACGGAGACCAGTACGGAAGATACGTCCCGTCCCGTAAAATTAAGAGACTTTGTTGAATTTTAATTTTGTGTTTGTAAATTCTGTACATTTAATTCAGTTATTGTTAATTGTTTATTGGTTTAATGTAAGTGGCTATTGTTCGGGACGAACAATACTAAGGAAGGGGCAGTGTTTCGACAGCGGGGGGGGGGGGGTCACGTGTCGCTAGTAACACGTCATATTCTCGAACGTTCACGTCCATTCCTGAAATCTCGAAAGCTTACTAGATATGCGGTAATCTTGTATATATAAACCGGTAAGAGCTGATGGCAAGGAGGTAATGTGTAATTGAACTGGGGACAGAGAGAGCACGTGAGGCGTTTGTTGTGAATTATAGCGTTTGTTATAGCGCGACTGTGGAAATTAAGTATATTGCAAAGTTGTATTTAGAAAGAATAAACCAGTTTTATTTGAGAAAGGACTTGTATCGCTAAAGTTTCTTCGAAAATATTTTTTATGGAAAATTAACTAACGACCGGAGGCATAATAGTATTGTTACTTCTCCGTTTGTTAATTAACTTTCCGTAACTTCGTTCCAACGAAACTTTAACGACACAAGTCTTTACTTAATAAAACTGGTTTATTCTTTCCGAATATAACTTTACCTATACACTCAACTTCAACAATCGCGCTAAACAAACGCTATAACAACGAACGTCAGTAATACTTCTGACTGCAGTTCAATTACTCACTGTCTATACACACATTACCTTCCCCTCTTTTATATACCAGCCTACCCTATCTAGCAAATACTAGAGCATTCGCCAAAATACGGGATAATTCTAGAAACAAGAGGGCGTGAGAATTGTCACGTGATCTCGATGACGCAACAGTATTAACCCCTGGAAAGTCTGTTTTTAATTAAAATCATAAAACTTGTTAGCACCTTTAAACAATTAAGATATTTTAAAATCCAAAATCGTTTCTATATATTACGAATTTAATAAATTCCCCCTTCTAGATTGCGGTATAAACACAATATAACCAAAAAATAAGATCCTGTAACGGTAAAATCAGTAAGTAATGGCACTTTTGTTTATTCACTTAAAAAGAAAAGTAAAAATAATAATATATTTGTTAAAACGTTACAATAATTATTAAAACTTAAGGGTCTAAAGTGGCCCATTGTATCCCATATAAAAAGGATAGAAATGTGATTTTGATGCCTTTAAGTGATCTTCAGCATGTTATCTGTCATCTTAGGCACAGTAGTGACTCCAGGTAAGTTTAAAGGTGACTCTATGTACAGAAACAAACTTTTGCCAAAACTCGGGTATTGCCACAGCTATTTCAAGTGCTGTAATGCCACTATTCTTATGTTTCTGAAAGACCGAAACATTCTTACATCACATTCAAAACAGCAGCTTCATAATATTTGATTTGGATTAAGAAAAATAAACAGTCAAAAAGTAGTAAAATTATTGTTCTTCTTCTTGTGGAAGAAGCAAAACATATAGCAAACAAGGAAGACCAGCAAGAAACCAAATTCCTGTGATAGATATTCCAAACTAGGTCTTGAAACTTTAGCACTACACTAATATATTTTTTTGATAATTGATCTTCATAGCTACTAAGTTAAATCTGATGGCTTAAGGGATTAAGGGCAAGTTTGAAATTTGAGATGAGGGACTGGTGTAGTGGTCTGAAAAACTACATTTGTCGTTATAGCTTCCAATAATAGCTGAGATTCGAATCCCTCTTCAGTTGGAATGTTATTTTTAATTAACTTGAAAATAATAATCAAAATAAACAGTAAGTATATCTGATGAAAAGATTTTACCTTACAAAAACAGCCATGTTAGAAGACGGTGATTAGTCATATAAAGTAGTGATATAAAAAAAAGAGCTAAGTTAGGCCTAGAAAAAATATGCCTTACTTCGTATTACCTGCTGAAAAAAATATGGTAGGTTGGTAGGTATTTCCTTTTTTTTAGCTTTTTTTTACGTACTCGAAAATAGGGTAGGTAGGCAGAGTATTGGGCTGATTGGATTTTGTCACTGTATCCTTTGCTTTACTGGTACTTTTAACTTCTACGGAGCATTTTGGTTTAGGCCTACAATGAAATTCACTTTATTTGACATCGAACGTGTCTACTAAGCAGTCTATCCCAATGTCCATTTAAACTTCACTCAGATCAACATGTATTGATGTCTGCTCATAATCATTCGAATCTAGTTTAGGATGATATGACTCGAACACGTCTTTAACCATTTCCGTAAACTGTCTCTGTTTAGGGAAACATATGGGCATTTGTTAAAGACGACAGCCAATATTCTAGCCGCCATGATGAAATGTTTGACATTGCCGAATGGAAGCTCAGCTATAATTGGCTGAGAAGTTTGACACACCACACCAACTAACGAATCAGAGAAGTGCTTTCTTATGGTTTTTACCTTGAACAATATGGTAGCAGATTGGTGCAATAATTTAATGGAAAAAAAAAGATAATTGAAGGACGTTTTTCATTATGGTTGATCGGAGATTACTTTTTTTGAAAACTTTAGGGTCGGGAATAGTTATGTAGGGTTGGTCGGGCAACCGGAAACAAAGCATATTTTTTCTAATCGTTATGTAAAGAGCAAACTGTAAAGTATAAAAGAAAAATGGGGACATATTTGACCCCATTTTTATTGCAACTGGATCAAACACCAACTTGAATATGAAAAAGTGACAAATTTTCCTAAGTTTTCTCTTCCGTAACTTACCTACTTTTACTTTACATTTTTACATGGTTTGTCCTTATATATATAACGTGGACCTTTTTTGATATCACGTTTTTTATATCGCTGACTTCTTTATTCTAACTTGACTATTTTTGTTCAAATAAAATATTTTGATCAGATGAACAAAAACAAAAAATGTTGTTGTACAAGCCAAATCGAAGGTAATATGCTTCAAAACTGCATTAACACGATATATGTACAAGAAAACGACATGATCTGATTTAGAGTAGTCCTTTGTGGAGTACGGAATTGTAGTTATGGAGAACGTTTTGCATGTGGAAATATAACTTTGTGGCAAGTTTTCCAAAATTCAAAGGTGCAAAACGTGCATCTATTTGTCAATACATAATGAAAGGTTCAAAACATATACCTTCATCGTAGAGTTGATACATTGCTTTGTGCACAGAAGGCTTAGAAATGATAGCGGTTTGGATTAGTGATGTTTTTAGTAATATTTACATCTGAAAAAGGTGTACAGCCGCACAAGGCAATTTCTTACATTGTCTGGCTTTCCCCTTTTCGAGGACTACTTTTATAGTTTAACCATTGGTAGTCATTACCTAAACAGGAGAAGTTGTATACTCAGGAATACCTCTCAGACACTGGCAGTTACATCCTATTTCGTCACAAGCGTGGGAATAAATTGCGTTGTTCAAGTTCTAACCTTGGCAAGTGGCACCAAAAGTCTACTCATAGATCCCCTATGAAACACCATCAGATAGTCACCCAGAATGGCCATTGTCGCCCCCGAGCAAAGAAAATGGGATGCGTCATTCATGTCTTATCGTCTCCAGGTAGGACAGCGGTAAGTCTTAGGAGTTACAACGCTAAAATCAGGGGTTCGAATCCACTCGGTGGACGCAGCAGATAGCCCGATATGGCTTCGCTATAAGAAAACACACACACACATTCATGTCTCATCTGTTTTATGATATTTATGTTTTCACCGTGTACATATGATCGTGTGCGAGTTAAGTTCGAATCCGTGTTCAAAATATCCCCCTCCCACAGTTTGAGCTGTGGGTACATTATAAGAGTGACAGACTAGTCAATCGCTTAGTGTGGACGGTAGGTGGTAGAGTTCTGCTGACTGGCTACCTTTCTTCTAGTCAGTAGTTCAAAATTAAGGACGGCAGTAGATAGACGTAGTATTTTTACTATCAATATAGAATACAAATTCAAATAATTTGCTTCAGTTGATCATGACTGGAATTTTGCTGAGTTATTTTAGGCCATATTAACACCAACCCGAAGTAACTTACTTTATTCGTTCAGTAGGATTTTTCCATAAATTTTGAGAGATCATCAAAGACGCAAATGAAAATCATATTACTTGCAACTTAAATTAGCTTAATAGTTGCCTCTTTTTAAAGGTTATGCGTATTCTCAGAAGGAAAACGAAAAAAATATTTTTGGATTCGAATAATTCGTCAATTTTGTTTTCTCGTCAAAGCAATGGAGCTGGAAAGATTATTTTTCTAAAGTTTCTAGGATATGAATTTATGTATTGATACAATTACAAAAAAAAAGACATTAGTAGAATATTTCTTGAAAAAAATTGTTAATTACTCCAACTTTCATTTATAAACCATATAATAATACATTAACTATCCATATACAATGCTCCTACTTTAATGTTTAAAAGCGAATGTAATGGAATATTCTAAATACATTTCGTTTAAACTTAAGTATATAAGTCTTATTCAAATACTAGCAATTATAAATGGTTACTTAGTTTCGAATACTTGAACCTTATTCTTCTTCTATCATTTTGTCTTTAAACTCTGAAGGATAACATTATAGTTAATTAGCGCTAACATATTTAAATATCTCAACATATTTGAATGTATGAAATGTATCTATAAATGATCCACAATAGCCAATAGCTTGCATCCTTGAGACGATCATACTGAAAATCCTCAGGATTCAGAGTTTTATTCTTGTTGTTTTAGGCTAAGTTTCATCTCTCCAAACATGCTTGCCCTTTCAGCCGTGGGGGGCGTTATAATGTGACGGTCAACCCCACTATTCGTTGGTAAAAGAGTAGCCCAAGAGTTGGCGGTGGGTGGTGATGACTAGCTGCCTTCCCTCTAGTCTTACACTGCTAAATTAGGGACGGCTAGCGCAGATAGCACTCGTGTAGCTTTGCGCGAAATTCAAAAACAAACAATCAATATGTTACTTAGTTGAAAGCTTAGAGGTATTTAGTGATAATAGCGAAGTGGCGGCTATTTTGTTAAATGAAGACTGAAGGGTAAACATTTCTGTTAATTGTTTTATAACTAGTATTATGGAAATATAAACGTCATTCTAATACTGAACTTCTGTCGAAATGACAAACGTTAACATATAGTGAACGGTAATATTTCACTAAACAAAAAAAAAACGAAAAAAAAGAACTTGTATTTTTGTTTGAAAATTAGTTATCAATATTTATATATAGTGATATAAAATGTGTTAATTAGATTAAGTGGTCTTACACTGTAAAATAAATATTTTATTATATGTTAATATTGCGATGGCCCCTACATGACACGTATTGTTAGTTTAAAAGTTACTGTGATAAAATCTTCCTGATTTTAACTTATGAAACAGGATGTGTTTCCTGTGTATTGTTTAAGGATGGGTTGTTTACTGTGTCATTCGCTATGTATTTAAAGTTAATGTATACACTGAATTTAGATATATTTTTCTTGTTAGGCAGAGAAATTCTAAATTTGTGAAGTACTTTTTATATAGATATCCATCAAGTATACTTTGTGATATTGATTTGTTGTTAAGCGCAAAACAACACAATGGAATATCTGTTTTCTGCCCACCTGCCCCCAATGGCACAGCGGTATGTCTGCGGACTTACAACACAAGAAACCGGGTTTCGATACCCGTGGTGAGCAGAGTACAGATAGCCCATTGTGTAGCTTTGTGCTTAACTTCAAACAAACAAACAAAATTCTCTGCCCACCATGGTTATCAAAACCCGATTTTTAGCGATATAAGCCCTCAGACTTATCGCTGAGCCATCGGGGGCTACTCTGTGGTATTACGATCTCAGTTTATGATCTTGTTTTGAAATTAAGCACAAAGCTGAAAACTGGGCTATCTGTGCTCCTCCCATCACGGGTATCAAAACCCGGTTTCTAGTGTTGTAAGTCCGCAGACATACTGCTGTGTCAATGGGGAATCTCACTTTATGACTTCACTTTATTTTTATCTATTTCAAGCTTCATGAAAAGGTTTTATTTTAGTTCAAAATTATTTTATTAACTCAATATGTTTGTCTTTAAGATTTGGAGACATTAACACATTAGGAGTGTCATCAATTAAGAATAGCAAAACGTTTGATATCACTAATCATTAAAAGAATATTTCTTAAAAATTAATTATTAATATTTACAGTATTTGCAAATTTATTTTTTACCATTGTTCTTCTTATGAGAACTACAAAAATTATCAAATATTTATTTAAAAAAACAATAACTTAAATAAATATTTTGAAGACATTCTAATAAGAAAATAAAAAGGATAATTGTTTGTTAGTTTTGTTGAAATTCGCACGAAGCTACTCAAGGGCTACTTGAGCTAGCCGTCCCTAATTTTCAAGTGATAAATTAGTGTGAAGGCAGTGAGTCATCACCGTTCATCGATAACTTTTGGGCTGCTTTTTACCAACGAGTAGTGGGGTTGATCGTCTAATTATAACGCCCCCACGGCTGAAAGGGCGAGCATATTCGACAACGAGTTTCAACCCCGCGATCCCTAGCTTGCGAGTCGAGCGCTCTAACCATGAAAGTAATAATAATATATATATATATTATATGTAATGAAACAATCCTTGAACTCTTTACTTTTTTTCTTTATTATTTTCTTCTGCCGCCCTCAGTGACACAGCGGTATTTCTGTGGACTTACAACGCTAGAAACCGGGTTTCAATACCCATGGTGGACACAGCACAGATGGCCTCTTGAGTAGCTTTGTGTTTAACTTCAAACAAATTCTTCTGCCAGTTTTGTGACTTCAAAGATCACTCTCCAGGATGTCATTTTATAGCTAATCTATAACATTCAAATATCACTTTTCAACTATACATACATTACTTGAATTAAATGCATACTTTTCAAAATATACAAACATAAAATACAATCCTTATATAAATTAAATACATTGAAATATATTTAAAAAATAAATTAGTTAAAGCTTGTAAAATATTCTTTCTTTTCCTTTATCATTTTTATTTTGATTAAACTTTTATTCTAATTTTCCTTTTAATTATTCCTTTCATAATATTTAACAATTTAATACAAAATATATCTTCTACTCACTTTCTGGTCCTTTTGTGATTCTTAGTAATATTTTTATTGTTGTACAATTGCAACAAACCCTATTCAACTACTATTACGTCTGCCTCTTACCTCTATTTATTTAAAATGTTGCCCAAAGAAATTATGAAATATTTTTCAAAAATTAATATTTTATGTTTTATATTACAGATACATATTGTTCTTTCAGAATTTTAACTTTGCTCAAAATACATGCATTAAAATGTTTGCTGGCATATACTGAGCTAACATAAACTTTTTGTTAATTCATCCTTAACCTTAAATTATATGTTTCACCAACATAAAATTCATTACAATTTACACATTCCAAAAGCTGCACTACATTTTTAGAATTGCAGTTAAATAACTTAATTAATTAAAACAAAACATTTTTATTATTTCTCTGTATTGTTTTTGTAGCTTTAATATAATCGAAAATACGTTCCGTAGTTTGTTTTGAATTTGGTGCAAAGCTATACTAGAGCTGTCTGCGCTAGCCGTCCCTAATTTAGCAGTGAAAGACTAGAGGAAGACAGCTAGTCACCACCAACTCTTGGGCTACTCTTTTACCGTCACATTATAACGCCCCAACGGCTGCATGTTTGATGGGACGGGGATTCGAACCCTCAGATTACGAGTCAAGCGTCCTAACCACCTGGCCATGACCTTACTTAGAAAATAAATTCTTTTTTTTATGTTTACTCAATAATTCATATAAATTATTAGGATGTCTTCTTGATAAAATAATTTTATTATCTTTGAAAACATCTTTCTGTTTTTTTTATCTAATATTTGGTTTAATTGTATATTAACAAATGAATATCAATATATGTATGTATTTGGACAACGATTCATTAATAAAGTTATAATCTTCTCTTTAGGTTTACTAATCTCTCGAGCTAAATGTTTTTTTTTTATTAAGCAAGTTATTTTTAGCAATTTCGAAACCTTGTAATATAACATTTTCCGGATAATAAAACTGAACTAAAACGTTTTTTATTTCTAGCAATCTATTAGCTCTCATTACTTCATTGGAAGCATCTACTTTTGATATTTACTGGAACATTTAATTTTATGTATTTGGGATGATTACTAAAAATCTACATACTGATGTGAGTTTGTTGATGTGTAAAAAAATATCAGTTACAATCTGATTTTCTAGTGAAATACCAACACACCTAACAAGAAGAAGATATTTTCATCGTTTTTCAAAGATAAACTTAATCTCCTTATTTATGGAATTTAAAAACCCAACAAACGTATTAATATCTCGATTATCCTTCCATATCACAAAATAATCGTCTAGAAATCTCTTCCAAAATTTTTTACGAAAACTACAAAATTATCTTCAAAACAATGAGGGGAAATATTAAATAACTGCACTACAAAAAATTCCATAGTAATATTAGCATAAGTTGGAGCGACTTTTGAACCAACTGCTGTACCAGAAATTTTATGATTAATTTGTTCCTCATTAGTCTAAAAAACAATGTTTTTAGACTAGATCTAATCTAATCTTAATAGACTACAGCTATTAAGTCCATAATCATGTTCAATGCTTAGCTATAGAGCTACTAAATCTTAAGAAACAAATCTTTAATTTTTCAAAATTGTTTTGGTAATTTTCAACAAATTCAAAATAATGCCTTATAGTACTCGGAATATGAGATAAAAAAGGTTTAAATAACATGTCCAAAAAATGAGTTAAAAGTTCTGCAATTTTTTTATTGTCTACTGCAATCTGTCTTACCGAAATACTACGGGTTTTCCAATATGAATATGATCACTTCTCGTTTCAAATAATATTTCAACAATCTCTTAGGAAATACATAACAAAAACAATTTTTGAATCATTTAAAATAAAATCTTTTTCCTTTTTTGTTAATCTCACCAAACTTTCTTGAACAAAATTTATTAATTTTTCTGTAATGGAATTTATGCATCGGAATTTATCTAAATCTCCCATTCTTTGGTAAACCTTTGTATCTTTTAAATGTTCAAAAACAGTTGGATTATAAAAATGTTGGACCATAATTACTCGTACTTTATCTTTATCTGCTTTTTGAAAAATAAAATGAAAATCTCAAAGTTTCTTAAGAATTTCCCATTGCTTTAAGGTTAAATTATATTTCCATTGTTTTTCTATAACATAATATAATTCAGTTTTTAGCTACTTAACTGCAGTTCAGGATTAATCCCTTTTGTAGGGTTATAATCTGATTTTACGTTTCTAGAGATTCATCTCTATCTGAAACGTCATAAAAATATTACTTAATTCTTAATTTGCTATTAAATTGACACAAATTATTTTCTATTAAAATAATAATTTAAAAAATAATAATGAGCCAGATTATCTAAGTTTTTGAAACTCTAACATATTTTTTCAAAGAATAGGTCTTTCGTAAAATATTTCTCTACTTCTTCTATTCCTCATAGACTCCATCGTATTAAAGTTTCACTGTGTAAATCTTTCATTTTTCTCCTTGTATCTTATGGTGAATTTGAACATATTTATCTCCTATAGCAGCACCGCTTGGATTCCATCCAGTTTTGTCATTGTATCTGTCATTTATTCTCCGTATTGTTGAAATGTAGAATGGTTTACTACGGGTTTTCTAATAAGAATGTAATTGTAATAATTTTCCTTTCAATTTGAAGAATCCTTTCTGTAGATTTTCTCTATTTTTCTTTAATTGTTCTATAAACCATACTTCTTTTTGTTTTCATTTTTCTTCATCTCTATTCTCTTCCATTCTACATAAGCCATTCTGATATTCTTATCAATGCTTCAAAACTTCTTTACATAATGTCATCTCATTAAATAAATTCCACATTTTCGAGTCAATTTCCGTAAATTTTACCTTTTGATTTTCATTTCTAACTTCGAGAGCTTCAATTTCAGTCCACTTTTACACTTCTAGTCTTTGTAACTTGTACTTCTTCATTGAAAATAGCCCCATTAACCGTTTCACGAAATTTAAAAGGTATTAATGGGGGATCTTTTTTTGAAGTTGCAATCTTCCGTAATTTACTCGAGCTTCTCCAAAATGCAATTTTTTTCTTTCAGGAAATCCCTTATAGCGTTGTTTAACTCATACAAAATATTGTAAAACGTTTCTTCTTTTTCCTTTACTGTTTTCTGTAGATCATAATTTTTTTCAGAGAGTCTGTTTTCTGCCTGAGTACCTTCCAGAAACAACGTTTAATATTTGTTGTCGTTGATTGTATTATCACACATTCCATTCTTCTTTCGGTAGAATAAAATAATAAAGAAGAGAAAAACAGAAGAGTTCAAGGATCTTATGTTTTATTATTAGTATCCACAGGTGGATATTTGTATCTGTTTTGGTTACACACACTCGCATATACATACATATATTAACAAACACCCATTTATTATCAAACTATTAGTGCTTTCATGTAATGGTAAATAATAGATATAGTAATTTTATGTAAAAATATCTGGCATGACAAATCTACTTTCTTAATAAATGTAAATATAGCAATTTTTTTGTTGAATATTTTACATAATACCACCTTTGACGACGTGTTTCTATCCATTCGTCAGCGGCTAATTCTTTCTCATTGTTAAGATTAATTCAAGTTCTTATTTTTATTATTTCAAGTAACTGAAAAAGATACTTCACAGTCTTGAAAGAATATGAAAAGATACAAATTTTGTCATAACATATCAGATATAGTTTAGTAATTTTTATATACATACTATTTATATTGTAGTGCTTTGGAAAGTCAACGAAATAATTTATTAGTTAGCGTGCTGCCATCTTGTGATAATTATAGCAAACATGCATTTCACCCAAAATGTGCACAAATACGTTTCACTGTGTCATAATAAAAAATTAATATTGAATGCTATCCCTTTGTAGAAAAAACATGTGAATCAAACTTTTTTGTTTCTTTTATAGCATCAAACATAGACGTTATAAATAGCAAGAATTATTCATGAATAGAATAAATATAATTAATCTGTATAATCCAATATTTATTCAGGCACACAACACCATTTGTCTAGGCTGTGATTTACCTTTAATCTCATCAGTCAGTATAGTTGCTTTTGTGTGTGTGTGTGTCTGCGCGCGCGCATCGTTTAGCACAAAACTACAACATAACCTGTCTGCGCTCTATCCACCAAGAGGAATCGAACTTGGGATTTTAGCTTAGTAGGTCCTTTGGGGCACGAATAGTTACCATTCATCATGTTTTATAACAAGTGTTTAAATGACGTATTTCGTATCGAGTGGTTTGTTTGTTTATTGTTAAACACAAAGATAGACAGTGGATTATCTCTGCTCTGCCCACCACAGGTATCGAAACCTTATTTTCAACATTATAAGCCTTCAAACATATTGCTGAGCCACTGGTGGAGGGAGACATTTAATTTAGACAATAGCTTTCTCAGTTAACTGTAGAAATGTTAGAAATTATTTTAGCCTTATAAGATCACATACTTACTGCTCAGCGACTGGGGAACAAAACGAGCAGTATGATGACAATAAGTATTTTATTTGAAACTAGCTGGAGTAGCTGTCCCCTGGACGAACGTTATGCAAATTCATGATTAATGAAAGGCTATCTTAGGACATGAAAAGTTGCTTCCCTTATATGTTATTGTAAAAAAGCGCAAAAACGCTCGTAAAAACTGCAATACACAAAATACACAAGTTTGCAAACCGTACAAGTAATTAAACCCTAGTATTAAGAGGATGGCTCCCCAGTGGCACAGCGGTATGTCTGTGGACTTACAACACTAGAAATCGGGTTTCGATACCCGTGGTGAGCAGAGCACAGATAGCCCAGTGTGTAGCTTTGTGTTTAACTTCAAACAAATAAATAATTAAGAGGACGTGATGGAGAGTTTGTTAAGTACCTTATAATAGAAATACGAAAACACAGATTGTAACAATAATCCTAAAGACAACAAATTCTCAATATACTGTATGTAGTATTTGTTTCTTGAGAGTCAACCTACATGTACATAGTTCATTATATTGACAAGTTATTTATAGTTGTTATCATTATTAATAACTTGAACAATAATCTTTTTTAAATTACTAATTAACTACTAGCGTCCTACATCCTGGCTGCTGATTCATCTAGTCCTGTCTTTATTACAATTCGTAAAAAAGTCTGTTCATAGGTGGGACAGCTGAGAATTGAATCTTCTGGTTGAAAGCCAAGGTGCCATCCACATGTACAGCTGCATCCCTGTAGTTTATCAAGTCAAAAATTAAGGATGGATGGCGCAGGTAACCTTTGTGTAACTTTGAGCAAAATTTAAAAAAAATAAATAAAAAATCAAAGAAACGACACGATGTTGTTGTTAGGTTTCGAACATTTGTGGAACTAATGAAAATATTTTACGAATGGCAATATATAGTAAAGATATTTCGTGTTAGTGGTAAAATATGTTTCAAAGTGAGACATCGCAGTTGATCTCATTAAAACTAATAAAATGAGCATCATGAAATTATACGAAATGTGAAGGTACTTGAATTGACTTAATCCTGTAGACTCCCAGTGGAGCATAGGGCCGCAACAACACCTCGCCAACGGACTCTGTTCTGG
>NW_013666008.1:604447-607566 GCF_000517525.1 Limulus polyphemus | reverse complement strand
ACTAGATGGGGTTGTCTGGTATATATAAGAGGGGGACAACGTGACGCGGTAATGTGTGTGTAGGTAATAAGTAATTGAACTGCGGTCAGAGAGAGACGTATTGTTGAAGTTAACGTTCGTTCGTTATAGTGTTTGTTTTAGCGCGAATATTGAAATTAAGTGTATCGTAAAGTTATATTCGGAAAGAATAAACCAGTTTTATTAAGTAAAAACTTGTGTCGTTAAAGTTTCGTCGGAACGAAGTTACGGAAAAATCAATTAACAAACGGAGACGTAACAATACCAAACGAATAATAATTAATATAACATTTCTCTTTTACGTATAGAATTGGAGCCTTGGGAGGGAAGGCAGGCCTTCTTGTATCAAAAGTGAGCAAGAAATGTATTTTTCTTTACTGGTAACATAAAGTTGACTTTCTGGTAGAACTCGGGGAATCAATAACTTAAGGTATTTTCGAATATGTTCAGAGAAAATGGACTTCCAAAATGTATATTAAGTTGGTGCTGTATTTAGTATTGTCAAATTGTATAGCTTCTCTATCCCTAACATTTTTCATTTCGTTTTCACATTTAAAAAGTTTTTATATGTTTGCTTTTATTCATATTATTTACATAAATAAAGATCATTTTAAAAATTTAGTTACCTGCATGTCAGAGTCACATGTCAGAGTTCCATAATGTAGCGCCATCTAGTGTGGATAGTTTACTTTAACATTTTTCTCTGCCTTTATCACTCACCGTCCCCCAGTGGCACAGCGATATATCTGCGGACTTACAACGCTAAAACCGTGATGGGCAGAGCACAGATAGCTTTGTACTTAACTTCAAATAAACATAATAAACTTTATTACTCCCATTAGAGATAATAAAATAGAAGAATATCCAGGACAAGAAAATGAAAACATAGATAATATGAACCTGGCTTGTAAAATGTAATCGAGTAAATGGTGATATACGTATTTCAATTGCATTCAGTTGTTATACCATTGTGAACTTTGACCTCAGTATGTGAGTGTTTTTAAACATATAAAGTAAAAAAAAAAAGGTATTAATTCGTACACTTTCACATTTCACACAGTGGTTGTTAAAAGTGCAAAGTCGTTTGTTAAATCAGGTTTACAAGCAACTGTGAATGATTTAAACGGAAACATTTCTAAATCTGTTGTGAAAGTTGATAAGGTATCTTTACCTGAGTTCTAAAGAAGCTTTTTATATTTTCAGTTACCTTTTATTTCCAGTAATTATCTTACAGTTGACTTCAGAATCCTTTCGAAGCCATTTGTGGAACTTAAATATTTTTATTATCTATATGTGTATAGAAATAACAGAAATTCATATAATTATTACGACCTTCTTTAGTTTTTGTGCTTGACAAACGTTTTTTCAATTACTTACTAATTTCGTTCTCTTTGCAAAGACCACCCATAGCGCAGTATAGTTTCGCACATTTTCCTGGTGTTTTTTCTCCGAATAGTTTCCAGAGTGTAGGTCGAACAAACTTTTTTTTATTATAGACAAAGAATATAAATTTGATATTACTTACTGATGTAAGAAATAATTACGAACAAGTTAACGTTAACCGAACTTGTATATTACGAATAAGTGAGAATTGAATAGTAATTGTCATTAGTTGTTACATGCAAACACGAGTCAGGATAGAACAACAGTTTGATATATTTCCAAAGATAAATGTTCTTTTGTTATGATTTTTGTATGTTTGTTTTAGAATTTTCAGATAAAACTACACAACTATACCTGTGCAAAGCCGTCCTAAAATGTAACATTTAGGGGATACAACTAGTCAATATTACCCTCGGGCACTTTTTGACATATATCCTTATAGGACCAAATAGACGGATTTTACTATTATAACGCACCCATAGTCCCAAAGTAAGGAGCGCAATTTTGTACTAAACGGATGCAAACCATGAATTTTCTTAGTTATAGTTTGGACAACCTAACTATTATGTCCATTGTTCGTTTCGGGTCTCAATGCGTAAGAATGTTATATGTTATTTAATAGCACTCGTAATCGTAATCTGCAGGTCGCGAGATCGAAATCTTTCGCCGAACATCCCCACCTTTTCAATCATGGGAGTGTTATAACATGACGGTCAACTCCACTATTCGTTTGAAAAGGTAGCCCAAGAGTTGGCGGTGGGTGATGTTGAGTAGCTGCCTTCCCTCTATAGTCCGTCATTTCAAAATTAGGAATCCTCGAATGGCTATGCGTAAAATTCAATAAACAAACAAAGCCGCAGTATATGTATTTTACATTTTGTGATGGAAATTTAAACATTAGTTTTTAAGCCTACAAATGCAAACGGTGTTTTTTTCCCTTTTCACTGGAAGCTTATAAGAATCAATCAGGTGCTTACTATAGCATTTAGCTCTTTTGAACTGAGAATAACTGCGTTTGATATGCTCATGGCTGGATTTATACATAACATCTTGTTGTTCACAATTGAGGGGTAAAAAATTGCAGGAGTTTCAAATTAACAAACCTCAACGGACGAAACAAGACTATATAAAGTTGGAAATATATCTGTAGTCGTCATATAGTTTGTTTACGTTTTGATTCATTTATTTCTACTATTCTATTTCTAATGGTGAATAAAATAATCGTTATGTTAGTTATTTGCTAGACATTTATGTTGGAAAATTATCTTTTCCTTCCTTGCTTCTGACGCAAACGGATATTAAAAACACGACTCGCTCAAAAGACAAAAAAATAATAATAATTAGTTTTATAAATATTTATACTGAACATCCTCTCTGTTGTTGTACGCAACATGTACGTAGAGAACATTAATCGTGTAATTTCCGGTTGACTCCAATTTTTAGATGCTACTTCCAGCTTCAAATCAGACACACACACACATACATACACACAAAATGCATAAGTCGCAGATAAGTATGAAAAAATAAGTGAGAATGAACATATTAGAAAAAGGATTATGTCGAAGGTATTTATTCAACCTATGTTATTCCAAAGTCACATCTTATGTTTATATCATCTGTTGAAAAACGATCATATTTTCGTTCATTGTCGCCTTGTTTGTTTTGAATTTCGCGCAAAGCTACACGAGGGCTATCTGTGCTAGCCGTCCCTAATTTAG
>NW_013666008.1:560693-603460 GCF_000517525.1 Limulus polyphemus | reverse complement strand
TGCGCGACTTTTTGTATCAACTTGTACGTATATATACATGTATATGTAATTTTATACATAGTTTATATCAAACCTTTCACTTTGCATTTAACTTTTCTTCGATTCTAATTTGAAATATGAGGCAACCATCCAACCAAAAAAACAGTAAATAGCACGGAATGTTCTGCCAATATATGTTGACTGTGAACGTCACTGTACATATTGTGCGTCATAATTTCGTGCAGTTACACAAGGACTTTTTGCCTATAGTTGTTCTTAATTTTAAATTGATAGACTAGAGATAAAACCGTTAGTCAACGCACTCATCACCAACTTTTGGGTTACTTTTTTCTGATTGAATAGTAGGAGTTAACAGTTACTCTTGTAACGCTCCGACAGCCACAAACTGCGTAGCGCGTTTTTACGCCAACAGGTCGCGAACCAGGAATCCATGCACGCTAGCCACTTGGTTCACACCGAGTATCTAAATGATATACAAAATTAAAAGTTAGGCCAGTAGTAGTATACAACAATACTTTGTCTAATGTTATTTTTAGAAAAAGCGGTTACATGTGCTCTGTTTGTCTTTAGGTCCATATTATATAAAGCTAAAGAAAATTCACAAAACAACTAAGTAGTTTAAAATTCCTGGAAAGTAATAAAACATTTTCTTAATTTTGACGAGTATTACTTTCGAAATACTCGTCATAATTTTGATGTACTTAATTTTGTTTATTCGAAGATGTAAGCACAAAGAAACCCTGTTTTGATTTTATATATAATTATTGACTTCATGTTACATTTGAAAAAAACTACCTGAACGACATACCGTAAAACTTATGCCATTTGATTACGCCCAAAATCCATTAGTTACGGAACTATACATAAAAATACGATGAAATTTTACCGTATCTTCGAATTAATATATTGGATACAGATTTTCTGGCAGGAAAACGCAGTTTTATAAGAACTATGGTAATAACAAAAAATATCATACCTCGTTGTTTCCAACTTGTGAGATATTTATTATAAAGAAATACGCACACATATATAAATATGGCCATGCAACGTTTCTATTCTTTACTTAAGTTATCATCAGGCGTAAGAAAAAAACGATAATTAGGTACAACGGAAAATACAAGATCAAAATATTTTTAATACTAGTAATAAACGACCTTACAAGACCAAATTTACTAATGATGCGAACAACAGCGAAAACAGCTGTCCTATACAGCAGAACACCATCCACTCAACCTCCACTGCAGTCAACATTGAAACTGATAACATAAACTCGGACATTAATTCCATTCCTGAAATTTGTTCAACTACGGATGAATAAATCATGCAGCTTTAAAATGTGCCAATGAAAACCATTTTTATACCAATAAGCGATAACCTCCTCACCTTAATAAAGATATTGAAACGAAAATTGGATGTGAGGAAAAGATCAAGAACGTTGTACAAAGACTTGAATATTACGTCCCCAAGAACAACTAACCCTTAAAAGTTTATAAAAGGTAATAACATCATCACCAAAGAATATGACATATACAAAGGTTTTGTGGTTATGAGCAGAAACATTTACGGTCAAAAATAGTTGGTCACAAAATGAGAATAACTTTCAAATACTTAAAATTGACCCCCCTCGCCACTAACAATTTAGACAATTTTAACTTATGAAAACAAGTAACTTCTCTAAGAAGCTCATAGACGAGTTTAAACACTCTAAATTAATCGCATATCAGAATTATATGATTTACTAAACGAATATAAACAGGATATACCAGTAATATCTACAATATCAGCATATGGCAGTGCCACTGAAAATATGTCTTGGTTTAGACATAATTTTAGTGCTGTTATCAAATTACGTTCCAGCACACTTGAAAAATACACAAGACTTGCTATCTCGAATCAATGATGTATCTCACACAATGACGAACGCAATACTCTTAACACTGGACGTTGTAGCTCTCTACCCATACGGACTTAAAATGGCACCAATGCCGTGTGTACATTCACACCAACTTAGTTTTTATGCTGTGTGTACATTCACACCGACTTAGTTTTTTATGCTGTGTGTACATTCAAACCGACTTAGTTTTTATAAAATATTGGTTTGATGTTTTCTGGGCGGGTGATCAACCAAGGGTGATGGCTCAGAAAAGTGTTAGCTAGAGTTGGTCCTTGTGAGGACTCCATACTTACTTTATCAATTTGGTCGTATAGTTTTCCATTAAATATAAAATGCTTGTTTTTCACAGAGTGGGTAACTAAGGATCTAAGTTTTCTTTAGTTAAGCCATAAACAAGAGACTCTTCTCGAAATAGTTTTTCTCATCCAGTGGAATGTTTGTGAAAAGAGAAGTTACATCAAAGCTAGCCACAAAACATTTATTAGGAGGATGTAAGGTTTTAAAACCATTAACAAACGAGAACGAGTCCATGACAGCAAATTCGTTAAGTGTTAGGGGTTTGAGAATAGATACAAGGAATTTAACTACTTTGTAACTGTGCATTCTGCTTGCCGAAAGAACAGAGCATAATGGATTATTCTGTTTATGAACCTTGGGAAATTCATACATTATACCGGGACGTGATCCGAAAGGATATAATTGGTTGAACACATTATCAGTAATAGCGGTTTTGTTTATTAACTTCCTAAGAAAGTGCTGTAATTTTTCTTCCCCTTGAACAATGAGGGAGAGTATATCTGACGTAAGTGGCATGAATTTTGTAATGTCACTTAAAATGATGTCAATTTTTCAAGGTTTTTCCGTTTCTTTTGTCCAGACGTGTTACGATTACGTTTGAATTGTGTGAAAGCTCCTTTAGGAGAAGGAATGACGAAAGGTTGGTTTGTTTGTTTTAGAGCAAAGCCAAATGGCTATCTGCTGTGTACACCGCGAGAAATCGAACCCCAGATTTTAATGTTGTTAGTCTGTAAAGTTACCGCTGTTCCATTGGGGGAAATGACTAGAAGAATTACGATTGTGAAAAGATGTAAACGTAAGAGTTTTGAATTTAGACTTAAATAAATCTTGTGTTAGAGTAGGATTATTTGGAGCATGAAGTAAGTTCTATAAGTTCATGTATATTCCACCAACTAACGTAAGGTTTGCTGATTTGTGTACTTTTGAAATTACTCGAGATGCTCAAAGTTTTTCAACGTTATTATATATAAAAAACGTTTCACCGAACAGCTCACTAAATTTGATAGTTTTATTACTTTAGAATATAAGATCACCCAGTAACACGTCTACGCTAATTCGAGCATTTAAGATATGCTCAATTTCTTTTATTCAACATTTTGCGATTGTTTTTCTCCAAGAAAAATACTATTGCTTAATAGACACCCTAAAAAATTATTGAAAGCTGAACCAGGATATTTCTAAATGAAATATTTAAAACTCCCATAAAAACGTTCCCAGATGATAAATGTACAGTTTCATTGACCATTTCCTACCTAGGACAACAAAGTATAATACTCTCTGAGCAACTGGAGTTTCTGATAAGAAAGTTTTACCCACAGGTCAAACCTGACATCATTTCCGAACTGCCTTTTAGATTAAAACATCTCTTCAAAACCAAAGATTGTCTACACATGTGGTGAGTGCAAGGCCATCTTATGGGGAAACTAGACTTTTTCCCTCCGCATCCACGAGCACATGAGAGTATCACTTAGATCAGGTATCATCCTTTAAAGTCTACCCAATCCGGCGATCCGAAATCAGAGATATGAACCTGGAAATCCACTAACTCACTCAACATTCATCATTATATGTAACTAGCCGGAGTACTCGTTTTTAACAGATGATATCAAATTCTGCTTCTGCTTTTTCTTCTTAACATAACTAAAAGTGAAATGAAATATATAAAGGTACCAATACTGAAAAGAAAGACATACTGTTTTCAAGAATTCTAACACTAGTGGTTTAGATTTTAGACAGTATATTCTAATGCTGAGGGATATACAGCATCGGTACTTTTCCGAAATTAGATGGGAGGATTCAACCTCCCACACTCCCACACACACACCTCATGACCTTCCTCATGTCATCCTGTATCACTGTGTCAATTTTGGTGCTGATTGATCAAGAAATCTGGAAACGTATAAGGAACAGACACATACACACAAAAACACATATTGATGTTTATTTATCTTGACGGTTCTTCCGACCTAGAACTGTTAATCAAAGAAAGTCTATTCATACAACAAAACTCTCCTGTTTCAAATGTAACACATTTTTCTATATACTTAATTTGCTTTAAACCAACTTTTGCGATAAAATGATTTCCTAATAAACAACTTTATAAATAGAATGTTTATTTGAAAACGTAAATGTTTTGAATTTCATTCATATTATTTCTAGACAGTCAATAATATTGTTGGTTAATTTTATTGTTGTTTTCCTTCTCGCGGTTAGAAAAATGTGTTGTGATCTTGTATTTTCTGTTGTACCCAATTATCGTTATTTTCTCATGACGTCGTGATGATGTAAGTAGAAAGTTGAAACATTACATGGACATATATTTTTATGTGTGTGTAAATTTCTTTGTTGGCCTGGTGATTAGGACGCTCGACTCGCAATATACGGAGCGCGGGTTCGAATTCTTATCAGCAACCATACTCGTTCTTTCAGCCGTGGGGGCGTTGTGATTTGACAGTCATTCCCACTATTGGTTTGAAAAAGTAGCCAAAAGTTGACCAGATGTCTTCTCTCTATTCTATCTCTTCAAAATTAGGGACAGCTAGCGCACGTAGCTATGTATGTTTACCTGCTTGGAAACCTGATGTCGATATATTAATTCGAAGATACAGTTGAAATGTATTACCATCATTCCATTCATTGGACGAATTCTTAGTTTTTGATGTGATTTGTATCGCAGATGTTTTCTTATTATAAAACAAAGCATGTCGTATAAATAGTAAGTTCATGTTTATGTTAGTCATTTCACCAGAATTGTTACCTTGCATAGTGAGTCTGTAAAAGGTAACACAAGCTCGTGTGTGGTTTCAGATACGTTTGAAGACAACGTTAAATTACTCTATAACTTTATTTTTCGATGAGGCAGAAACATGGTATACATGTTAATAAAAATTATCAGACACACTTAACAGTGGTCATAAATACAGTCAACATTTCAAAGTATTTGCTACAAAGCGTACAAGTTATTTGTAAACGAATATACAAGATGAAAACAGATAGTTCTTCTTAGTCCCACTGAGAGGGCGGAGAAGCTGGGGATATTTCCCCAGGGCATATAGCAAACCAGGGGCTAATGAGAGCGGCATACAAAAACAAAATGAGTAAATAATGTATTAAATCAGTACGGAACGTTTAAGCATTCATTCATGCGCGTACGCGGCATCATACCAAAACTTATTCTGAGGGGATGGGGGAAGAGGCCTAGGCTAATTCCTTTCACTGTGTCAAATATGCTTATTTGCTTTACGCTTATACATTGTTGGTAAATGAAAGAAAGAAGTGTCAGTAGGCCTAATGTCCAACTTCAACTTCAGATAAGTTTTAACTTAGTTACTGTACTTTTTACTCTTAGTGCTATTAGATCATATGCCAGAAAATTATGTAGACCTAAACTGTACCTTGGTAAGTGAATTATTGTTCTAATGTTAGGTAGGGTTGTAAACCTAAAGTTATTATTTACCGCTTTTTTCGCAATAGACCTAATTGAGAAGACAATAGATTGCTACAAACAACCCTAAGCGAAATGGCGACAGACTTGAGATCATGTCAGGTGACATCACTAGCACTGCGCATGTGGCTATTTTGATTAAACAAGAACCAAAGCAAAGCAATAGACTAAACATTTGTGATAAAAATCACGTTAAGTGTATATGTTTTTTTTTCTCTCCACGTTCCTTTTAATTTGTCCATTGCAGATTCAAAATCATTTGTCATTCCCAAGAGGTCCCTCGTTAATAACAGAATGTGATTTTTATCACAAATTTTATGCCTAATAGTATTAATGCTTCGCCAGCTTTAGGCGTTCATAGCAAAGCCAGTTTATTGCAGTAGTCATACGACTGTTTTTGTGAAAGTTTATTTATTGCTTCATACAGTCAGGACTGGCAGCGTTTATTAATCCTTCAAGCATTCTATAAACACTAAGAAGGTAATATAATAAGCACCATGTGGCTAAGGAAGAGAAGCCAACTCTTTTACAACGATTGGAAGTAGAATAAAAATGACAATCAAAAGCATTTCCCTGTTGAATAGGCTCTTTACACATTACATTTCAAAACGAGGCTGCAACCGCAGAGTTGATATGGATACTGCTATTAAACCATTACAAAGAACCTATAATAAGAATTGAAAAGGTTTACCTAATATTACCTTGGGTGACCTAGTACCATCTCTGAAGAATGTTGTCATTGAAATAGCATGTAGACTAAAGGAACATATAAAGATGGAGCAGAAGACACATTGGTAACTGGAAGACTGGAGAAAGAGAAAGGAAGTATAGAAGTGAAGCGCTTCTTTGTTTGTTATTTAGATACACAATGGGCTATCTCTGCTGTGCCCACCACGAGCATCAAAACCCAATTTTTTGCGTTATAAGTCCTCAGACTTACTGCTGAGTCGCCAGGAGGCAGAAAGTGGAACTAGTGCGAATGAATGTAAAAAACACAGAATCTACTTACATTAAAGTGAACTTGGTATTATAACTAGAAGAACCTTGAGGAGACTGCTGAAGGAAGAAGAACCTATGACAAACTCCCCAAGCGTGAAAAAGAGGTAATATTAAAATCAGCTTATTTACATTGGGTTCCTGGTGTTCAAAATATAAATAACTATAATCGTAATAAAAAGCGATTCACAATATTTAGTAATAATAAAGTATAAAGTGACAATCGTTGCTGCTGGCCGTTTAGTTACCCGTGGTCTGTGGTTCGGGGTTAGGGACGGCGCAACGCTACCTGAACTGCGCACTGACAAACGTACTGCAACAGGGTTCCAGAATTGGAGAGAGAAGACCTTGTACTTTGATTGGTGCTAAACTCCTCTAGCGTGTAGATGAATAACAAATAACTAATAGAGGTGATGTTGAAAAAGTGCCGCTAAAAATAAAAATATTTCAAATAGTGTTTACCATAAAGCTTACAAGTTCTTTGTAGACGAATTTATTTATAGTTTTGATGATAAATTTTCTTTTCGAACTCGTAATTAACAAATGAGCTTTAGGACTAACTCTGCCTTGTGTTTACGGGAATAAGTTGTATCAGCTTATCTCCATTAGTCAAATCAATTAATAGTGACAGAAACTTGGTAATTTATGTTACATAACTGTTGGTATAAGGTTTGAGTAGTTAACAGGTGAGAATCTTCCGTCCTTGGAATTTCGGAGAAATCATGAAAAAATTAGCAGGGACGTTTCTTGTACTACTATATAAATAAACCGTGTAAAATAATTTTGTTTAGTCTTATAACGTACCACTAGGTGGCGAACGTTATTTTTATTAATTCTCATTTATTTCCTTCACTTATACCCACATTGTCGTTGACTGTGTGGATATATGATGGACGTTTCGTCCTATCGGTTTTTTTTGAAACACGGAGATGAAACAGTCCTCATTAATAAATCCGTGAAGAATAAATGCTGTTTGGCACCATGTCCTTATTTTGCATCATTAGGCTACTCATTATAAGCTATTGAAACTAAATATTATTCAACCTTTTTTGTTAATGACATTTAAACCACACATTTGACAAATTTACTCGTGACTTCTAAGCAATACAAAGGCAGCAAATAATATCATTGTACAAACTAAATTTCCACTTTAGAGGTCTAGCAAAAGAAAAATTAATTTTGCAGGCGTTATAGAAAAGTCGTATAACCTAAAAGGAGAGCTATTTTCGTTAAAAAATTAATTATGAAGAACTTAGAAATTATTTGTCTACCCCAACTCCTAATCTATAGTGTATATATTTATGGCCTGCTCTCGGCGAAACTTTACGATATACTGATTCAGCATAGGGGCAAGTTCCAGAAAGATCATCAGTTACTTATTAGTTATCTGTGTCTACACTGAACCCTCGAACAATATTGAATATCAATGCCTAGCCACTTATAATCCATGAGCCCCTTCTGACAGATGTTCCAGAACTTTCAAAAATTAACCAATTAACATTTGAAGGAATGAGTGTGTCATTTCAAAAAGCTTTAGACTATGAACAATAAGAAAGAAGCTAAGCATAAAATATTTTACGCAAAGATGGAATTACGGAATCAAAGTTTAAGAAAGTTTGACAACGAAAAAATATCTCTGTAGCCTTGCTGAAAGATTATTGGAAAAAAAATTGGAGCAAACAAAATAAATTAAATACGTTTGTGAGTGTGAAGCAGAAGCTGTTGTAGCTTACTCTGAATACACAGATAAGAATGTATACCCAGTTGTGTTTGTAACCAACCCCTTTATCCTCATGTAGAATTTACTCCAGACAGACGAGTTTATGATTCTGCTGAACTAGTCAAAAGTAGCCCTATACAGAAACAAGAAAAATTTATGCAAACTTAGATTACTTAAAACAGTTATCTGATAGATCATTTCAATTAAAGAAATCCTGCAAAAATTACTTTCGGATTCAAAGCCAATTAGGGTTGACTGGCTGAAAATGGTATAACTTTTTTGTATGGTGCAGATGAATTGTTTCTCCAGAAAGTTTATTTAGACAATTATATGTTTAAGGAAATGAAAAGCTTGTTAGATGAGTTTAGATATATTTTAACAATTTGACAAAATAGTATATAGGTTTTAACTACTGCTTTTCTTGCTAAGTGTAATTAAAATGTTGAATCTCTAAATCTCAGGATAATAAACTTTAAATACCTGTTTACTTGTGTTCTGGACAGCATCCAAAATATGCTGACTAATACAAAATATAGTTAATTTTCTCGAATATTTATAACCCTACTTACTGAAGACTGTGAAATACCAAATATTTAGCTAATTTCTGTTCTTCTGAACCCAAACGCATCTTCTAAAGATGCAAAATATAACTAATCAAACAAGTTTAATGATTCACCAGAAGAAGATACCTACATTACGATAGGCGTATCACTGTTTCTATGTATGAATGACAAATTTGATAAACTGAACAAAGTCAACTTTTTAACTTATTTACTTAATGGTCATAAACTAACTGTCCACGAAATATTTTGGTGGTTTTCTTTTCCTTGGCTTATGGCCTTTATAATGATTTGTAGTCTTGTCATTGGGGGAGTTCCCTTTAGGGAAATAGTTGAGAGAATTCACTGACGTCTTCATACCCCTGGTGATACTCTAACTGTGACTTTGACAGGCTTTTTCTACCATGATTATCTTTGGTTTGGACTACTTCTCTTTTTAGAATTCTGATTTTCTGTATTTTAAGTTGGATGTCATTATTATATTGTGCTTCTATACTTTTGTCATTGGAAGTTCAATCTCTGGTTGTGTAGTTGTCGTGTACTGCACAGGGATTTCCTGGTCATAGATTGTGAGAATATTTGAAACAAATCCAACGTTAAATTTGTGCTTCCACATAAAGTCTTTTCCCAAGATTAATTTCGTGTACTGCACAGGGATTTCCTGGTCATAGATTGCGAGAATATTTGAAACAAATCCAACGTTAAATTTGTGCTTCCACATAAAGTCTTTTCCCAAGATTAATTTTTCTTCGGTTTCAGTTACACATACATTATGTGGTATAGAGAAGTTACCCACAACGAGAGGTGTCATGTTAAACACACACTCGAGCTGTGAAATTTTAGATGTTTTATTTTACTGAAATTTTGTTAGGCTAAGCTGTGAAACTTCTAATTTTTACATTTTAGTGACTTTTGTTAAAGACATATAGTAATAAATAAAACTTATACATAAAAACAAGGACTTGTAGTAATTACTGCGTGCTGAAGCTAGTTTGCATTCGAGTAAAAATTGAAGATGATCTTGAGTAAGCCTCATTGAGTCCCACAAATATGGGTGTCCAAAAAAGGAATTCACGTAACATTCAAGTATGCATTTTAGAACAAAAATACATCAATCACTAGAATAGAATGTCTCAAATCTACTGAAATTTACCTGACTTTCCAGGTAAACTTTAAATAGGTTAATGCATTCCTTTAGCCTTCAGAGCAGCAAAATATAATCAATACAAACCAAAGAATTCCGCTAACTAACGGTTTACCGCGGGAAATCTAAACTAATTATTGCAAGTTTTACGTAGTTAAGAATATATTCATGAATTTTGTTACCGAGTTTTTAAATTCCAACCAAAAACAAGACTGCATCATTATATTATTTCAAATACTCAAGAAACACTCCACCACCATCGTTCCGTATCTCAAATTATCTATGATGGAATAGTTAGCAATGTAATGTATAGACTTAAAATAAGAGACAAATTAGTGCAAGGTAACTTACACAATATATCTTCAACTAAAAGTGTTTTTTTTAAGTTATTTTTTACGTAAAATATATTTTTAAAAGAACATCTATATTAATGTACGTGTGAGAAGGAACTGTTTGTAGGTGTGAAACTATGCACAACTAAGAAAATTCACATGGTACAAATATTTGGAAATTTATCCACAGACATGGCCATGCAGAAGGGGCCGAGTGTGCGTAAGACATTGGGAAGAAGAGATACGAATGGAACCTGACCTTCCCAAGTCAAACGAGACATAAACACTAATTAAGAAGAAGATTTCCTCTTTCTATTGGTTATAAATGTCATCATCAGCTATGCAAAGTTGATTAGTATACAGTCACCAAATTCAGGCTGGTCTGATAAGTTCTATTGATATAATAGAAACCTAGAAAGTAGGAGGTTTAGATTTTAGATGCTTGCTTGTAATTTTGTATATTTTATGTTTATACATATTTGAAAACTGCAGCGCCCCATTTGGAAATTAATAAAATTATGAAAGAGAGGAATCAGAGCTGTCACAAAAATATAGATTAATTTTTTTAATATTTCTATTTGAAATTAAAAACTTAACACTTAGATAATATATGAATTTGAAACTACGTTATTATGCCTAGTTTAATGATATACATTATTAACAACGTTGTTTCATTAAATTTTGAATCTAATACTATAAAAGGTCGTGACAAAGCAAAAGAACCAGGCACGGTTTAACAAATTCACAACTCAGTTATTTTACACTCTAGTCTATCTCGCGTTTTATGCTGCTCAAAGTGTTCTGAAACTTTGTAGAACGTTCCAGATGTTAAGCCACGCGATCATCAAATGACATCAAATTTGTGATTTATCTTGTGTTAAGCCTAATATACAAAATCGTATATTATACAAAATAATTGTAAAATATACATTTGCTTTCTTTCGTTTTTCTCTCTTGCTACCTTATTTGTTTTATTTTTTCTGTTCCTTTGGCATGTAAAAGAAAATATATAGCTTACAGAAAATATATTGCTGTAAGCTATATTTTCAACATAGATGTATGTATTGTTATTTTACAGAGGATCGTCTAAAATATAAAAAAACCCACTAAACATAGAACAACATCAACTAAATATTAAAACAGATGCAAAATACATCTGCCTTGTTTAAATTATCACTGTTTGATAAGCGACGAGCACTTAACCTTGTCCCCAGTTCAACATGTTAAATAGGTAGATACTTTGGCAGTTACCTGTTATTTGAAACAAGTCCTGTTTAATATTTTTCAAAATCTTTTAACTGAATTATTAAAATAGTTTTATGCTAATAATGAGCATACATTCCTAATTCCAAGGATTAGTCTAAACAAAAAGGATAAAAGACACATTAGAAAGTCAATCACTAAATGATTAGACCTATTAATTAGTCACTGCTTTTACTTATTCAGGGATAATATGCTTGTCGTAAGATAAGTTCAAACGCAACCAAAAAACGAGTCTTTCATTCAAGTTGCTACATTTCTTCTTTAGGGTCAGCCATTTATTGTGCTTCATCACGTGATGGGCGATCAGTTCGCCTTGATTAACTTGATATAGTCTGGACAGGTGATCTTTCTGTTTTTCTCTTTCTCAGACCGCATAAACATGTATTTCTAAACTAGATGTAAATACTAGTTAAATATTGAATTCACATTACTTGTCTGACTTGTATTTAAATACGTTTAATATCAAAGCCATTATGTACTTGACAACCTCGAAGTCATTCTGTTAATTTCTTGTTATCCAACTGATATGGATTTCAGGCCACGCCTCATTATAATGGTGCTGGTTTCGTAACCTGTTGGGTCTATGTCAACCTAACTTATAAACAATGTTTCTGCTTTTCGTTATATGCTAGATTCACTACAATTAGTATGTCCTAACACCTAATGTACGAACATATTAGTTCCATTATTTAGCCTGGGAGTTCCAACTCTTTAAAATGTTGAAATCATTTAGCACAGCTTACTTAAAAATACATTAACAGCAGGAGGTATTAAATCAGCCATTTGTATCTCTGAGTAGCGTACTTAATATAACTGTTCAGACGATAAACTTACTCTAACAGAGTTTTGGCTCAGGCTATGAAATTGATCTGATAATTTTATAAATATTTTTCCGTGAACTCAATTTTATTTACTGTAATCTCACAAAATCTTCTGACTTTTCCTTCCACTTTTTTGAGACGTGTGTCTAGAAGGTCTCTTCTATTTTAAGTTTGACCTACAGTAATAGTAGAGTTCATTCTATAAATTTTCAAGTACGCCGACAAAGTTCTTTGTGACAACGTTAATTTCAGATGCATAGCAAGTCACTTACAAAATTAACATTTTTGCTGTTTATTAAAAAAAAAATAACAACAGATTTTCGTCATTCACAGTCTTTCAAGTTACATATATCTTCTGAATACTATTCAACATTTGGTACCCATATCTCTAAATACAGCTCCCCTCGAGCGAATAAAATCATCTGAAGAATATAAGATAAATTTGGTAATAAGAGGGATTTGAATTATTTTACACGAATCACAGGCTTAAAAAGTTAAAGGCTCAACAGGACACAGAGAAGTTTAAACATTTCTTTCTCTTAATAGTTTATTGCATATTGTAAATATATATATAACTACATAATGACATTAACATCACTTATCACTTACAAGTAACTACATTCAAGTTGTTTTCACAGAAGTACTGACTACGGTTTGATCATTTTTATGTCTAATTCTGCATTTTTGTATCTTTAGTGGTTATTTGTAGACCATAAAATGTTAAAAATCACGCAGTGACCAAATTCCTATTATAATTGACACATATTTGTACAATAAGTTTTTAATCTTTCATTTAATTTCAAGTTAGATGAAGATAATGCTGCCGACTTATCCAAATCTCAGTTGTGAAACTAGACTTACAATACTTCTTTTTTGTTCTGTTATCCCCTATTATTCTAAAGAGTTAGTAGTTTCTAGTTATCTTTGCTGTTAGAACAATGGGTGGGTGGTCTGGGTAAATGATATAACCAGTTTCCAGAAGAGTAAGAAACTGCTAATTTCTAAAGAAAGTTTTTTTTCACATGCTTTTCAGCCTTCATTTCCTACCTTTTATTATTGTGTCTTATTAAACATTTGTGTCCATGCTATTTATGTTTTAACGTTGTTGGTTACCGAGGTTTCGAAATTTTACCTTTTTCAAAATAAAAATTTTCCAATGACCATCTTTCGTCAAATCTATCTCATTCTTGGTGAAATGTCATCATTAAAACTCATTTCATACGATAAAACGTGCATTATCTTATTGTATTTCTCATTTATTATTACAAACTATTATTTTTGTACCGTCAAGGGTTTCACAGCAGGTTTTATAAATTAGCACTTGACGACACTTGCTTTTAGTATCTTTCTTAGAATCACCGCTGTCTTCAACTTTAACTATATAAGCAAAGTAAACACAACTGTTTACTAATTTAATCTCAGTTTCGGATTTATTCACAATTACTATTGTCCGTTATTAACCTCACCTATTTATGTCAATGATAATGCTTTTCGATTCAATCTTCTTTACCTAAAGCACCATCGAAGAGTCTAGTGTTCAGAAAGTGACGACATTGAACACTATCAGTTGTATAAGCTGTGAGCACGTTATAAAAGTATAGTAGATCTCCTTATGTGGTTCAAAAAAGCCGAGAAAAGCCCTTTTGACGGCGGGTGCTGCTGGCTGTCTGTCCTCTCTCTGATCAGTAATTCAGAATTAAGGAGGTCTAAGGTTCTTTGACTTGAATGTTCAGTTCACAAAATACCGTTCCGGCTGAAAAATATAAAAAAAAAATCACACTCCTAGGATTTAAGGATTTCAAACAATATTTTGGGGACAAAAAATACTTGTTTTTAAAAATATCTGTGTTGGCTTTATTTATTTTTCACACATTTTTTTGTCGAACGTTCTGTTTATGATGGGAAGTCACCTTTCAAGTTGCACAGTGTGATACCCTTTCATAATGTTAATACGAATATACGGCTTGTTTACTTGACGAATCTGTACATCTAACAGGATAACCTGAAGCTAGCTGACGATACGATTTAATACTGAAAGCCAGCATATCATTCGTAACTTTTGCAGTTTCAGTTAGAATTTTTAAAACAGTATAACTAACGACAACCTGCGAGTTGTATATGCTGACAAACCCTTTACAAACTTATGATTATAATCACGTACTTGCTTTTTTATTTTTAGCAATCCTGTTTTTTGGACATTTATGTAATCCCTAGCGAGCCTCTGTTGTTAAGGTTGACGTCAGAATATGATATAGCGTCCAGCAACAGCTCCATCAATGAAATACGTCTTTTGCTGTTAAAGGAAAACTTGCGTGGGTGGTTAGAAGGATAATCAGCGAGACATGATAATACGCGACCTTGCTTAAGGCTAACAATGGTCTCTATGGGAGTTAATTCATCCAACTACTATGTGTCGTCATTGGCCGGAAGGAATAAGTTGTTTTCACATCCTTTGTTTTTTCTGCCCCTTTCAGCACCATTTGTGTCATGAGGCTTATGAGCCTTGTGATTACCTGCTCTGTTCCCACACTCGCTATGTTCATTCATATTTCCTTAGTCATTCATTCTCACATAACAAAATTACTTGTAACTGTCTTTGTTGTCGCTTCCCCAAGCTTGCACAATAGGTTGAATCATGAAGTTAACTACGATCTTTTTGTTTCTCAGTTCAATCTTTTTTTTACACAAAAAAATTTACATCGAAAAAGGACTTTCGTCTTAATTGTATCTTGTAATTTTAATGATAACGTACTGTTACGCAAGTATTATATACTTTTTTTTTGCAGAGAAATTAAGTACTTAACTTAATATAAAATTTTAAACATGTCACATCGCCTTATGTAATTCTAGAGAATCTAGAGAAGTGGGATTTGATACAGAACGGGAATCGAAATTGCACCCGTCCTTGTCGCGCTGGTACCCTTCACTCACCGAATTTCGGAGCACACTTTATTAGCAATTGTTAGAATTCTCAAGCCATGATGATAGGTTTTTGAAGTTTGGTGTATCGTTACTTGTAAGCAGGGGTTAAGTTGGGAGGGATCGCTCCGGAACGTTTTCGCCTTTTGAGGAATCAAGCATTAACGTCCCTGGTTTTCTGATTGGAATGTCATAGTGGATCACAAAAGGGAGTTCCAGCACTTTGAAAATCCAAATTTAACCACTGTTTATAATTCAAATTAACACCACATACTCTTTAAAACTGAAACAATTAGGTAATATTGATACAACGCCTAAAAAAGGGCATCTATCTTTCAAAGCAAGACTTACAATTAAAGGATTATTCTGCATCAGACGTAAGCTAACTATACAGGGCATAATTAACAATTATTATAAAACAAACTGATTAGAAATATATAACGTTATGAATCAATACACAAGAAAACTCAAAAATATAATATTTAAAATGCATTGAATCTTCAGTTTGTACCCTCAGTATTAACGATCACTTCAGTCGTAACTTCATTAATATATCACGAGGTTCGGTCAGCTTAGGAAATTTTAAATGATAGTCCTCAATTTATTTTACTTAGATAAAATGTAAAATTATTTGCTTAAGTGTAAAAATTAAAAATAATCATATTATTAAACTTTACTTACAATAATTGTTTGTTTGTTTGTAATTAAGCACAAAGCTACACAATGGGCTATCTGTGCTCTGTCCACCACGGGTATCGAAACCCGGTTTCTAGTGTTGTAAGTCCGAAGACATACCGCTGTGCCACTGGGGGCTTTTACAAGAATATTGCCCCCAATGGCACAGCGGTATGTCTTCGGACGTACAATGCTAGAAACCGGGTTTCGATACCCGTGGTGAGCAGAGCACAGATAAGCCCATTGTGTATGTTTGTGCTTAATTACAAAGAAACAATACAATAATATTAACGAAACTAAAGAAAAATAAAGTATTTCACTATAAAGTAAGGCGTAAAGCAATAGAGTAAATACATTTTCGGACTAGAAGAATGATATAAATCTATATAGCGATCTTATATATTGTTAATAACAGAGGAATATTGGATTTATGTTTTCTAGCACTAACGATTATTTCATCGAGTGTGCCCTAGTTGTTAACGTGCCGACACGTGGATCTGAGGAAACATTGTTCACGTTTCGCTTCCGTAAAAAATAAATAGAAGAATAAATAAAAAATAGCTCTCAATACTTTGTATTACGTGTGTGTAATATAAGTGGTTGTGAACTCCCATTATTCGAATTAGAGTAGCCCAAGAGCCGGCGGTGAGTGTTGCTTTCTTCTAGTCCATTAGTTAAAACTTAGTGACGATTATACGCAAATTGTCTTTATGTGGTTTTGCGCGAAACTCTGAAACAAACTTCAAGAAGATCGATCATCAACAGTTGGCCAATTTCTCTGTGTTCGAGTAAAACTAACCACGGTCCTACTGTACATTGTAAATAAATCCTCTGCTGTCGTCTCTTATTTAAACTACATGAGGTATGATGGATCAATAACCCTCGTCAAAAAGATGTTGTTGGGTGAACACTTATAAAAGAGGGAGGTACTTTTAGCATCTTGTAGCAGTGCTGATTCTTAGCATTGAGTATATTATTTTAGAAATACATTTAAGGCTGGGCAGAAGTTTTACTGCGTTAGGCATTGATTAAAAGTCTATTAAACCATGGTTGGATCTATGAACAAGGTAGAAACATTGCATGATAAAATTATTTGTACGAAAGCTTTGAAAATATCCTCATCATATTTTGCGTTAAGATAATTCATAACCAAAAAATAAAACAAAAACGGAGTTTAAAAGACAAACTGCGATGTGAACATTGAAAATATAATTATTAGGTGCTTTAGTAGATACATAGGTGGTGTTTATATGAAAATGTTATTAACCCCAAAAAGTTCTATATACTAAGTACAAGTATATCAGCTACATGTGTCCTAGTGGATAACGCGCCGGAAATTCTAAGAGTCAGGACTGTTTAAACATTGGAAAACAAATAGGAAGTCAAGTAACATCTTCCTAGGTGTATAATGGGAAGGCTGGGGAAACGCTATCAGACAACTGGTTTGCACACTAGTCAGAGTGGATAAAGTTGAGGAAGGTACCAAGCCAAGTAATGATCACTATTTTCACAACATTACTATCAGAAACCACCAGCCCACCTTTCAAGAACTCAGGACAGACTTCAGGACAGCAACTGGAGTGATTATGAGTGACTTTTATAATGAGTAGTCTTAATAAGTCCAGTTTAAGGTCGGCTGCATAGTTGACCGGACAGCTCATTCGGGTTTTTCAAGAGATCGCCACAACTGACAGCAACGCCATTAGCCGTTTAAACTCTTCGCAAATTATTTAAGATTACATGCCTCTACCAATCATACACGGTTTTGTAACTGGAGACTCATAAGTGAATGATATATTCAATGCAACATCATTGAATATGACCCATTCGATCATATTTTTTAATATATGTGTCGAAGCATCAACAGGAATGTACATCCAAATCTTTTGAAGGGTTTATACACCTGCTCAAAGATGTATTGGCCTCATATTGGATACGGTTGGGATGGCGCAGTCAGGTTAGATTTTGTCTTGATGTTGGTTAATTCCCAATGTGATAGGACCAGTACTGTTATGCAACATTTTCAACAGGACGACTCTGATACTTTCTTGGATTCCGTGTACATCAACGCTTTAACCTACTACTCCAAGTCAGGAAGTTTGGACTGAAGAATAGGACAAAATCTTCTGTACCGTCATCCGCCAACTGATCAGAAATATGCCACGCACAAAAAAATATTGCAACAATATTTAGTGAATTAGCTAATTTCAGTTTATATGGACTGGTTTTACCATGGGCTTCTCCTACCGTTTTTCTTGATCTCAAGACAACGTTTCGAGCTTCATTTGGAGTCCTTTAATTTGTATTTTGTGAAAGGAGAAGAGATAAAAACAGTATAGAAGTCCATAGGAAACTCAGTCAACATGTTGAACCCACACAATGCCTAATTACACCCTGAAAGAAGTGAACTCCAGCTTAATTGCTCATTTACTTTATGAATAATTTATTTGTAAAATTTTATATATTCACTTTTTTGTACATCTATAAGGTGTCCAATAATTTTGGAAACACATTTAAAAAAGTCGTATCGGGAAAACTGTTTAATGTAGAGATACATGCAACTTGTTATATTTGGAAGAATAATGTTTGATGTTTTTTTTTGTTTTTTTTACATTGCGTGAAAATGATAGCAATCACCCATAACGCTGTATCTGGTCCGTTTTCTTTTGTAAAGGCAACTGTTATGGAAAACAAGTATCTTTACGTGTTGCAAAATTTTGATTTGTCAAAACTAGAAATATTACAACCTAATGTGTTATTGCAACAGGAAGATGTCCCTCCACATTTAAGCCTTAGGGTTTGTAACATTCCCGATTCAGTGGATTAGGCAGGAGGCCCGATCAGTTGGCCTCCACCTTCTCCGATCATTATGCCATTGTATGTTTTGTGTGTGTGGAGTGGGGGGGGGGCTTCCTGAAGGACATGATTTATGCTAGCAAGGTCGCGAGTAAGGATAAATTGCACCAACATTTCCAAGACACCCTCAGGAAAGTTTACTGCTGCAATGAACAAAATATGTAAACATTATTCTTGGACATGCAACAAACCGCGTGTCTCTATGTTAAACGGTGTTCCCAAAATAATTTAAAAAAGTGTTTCGAAAATTATTAGATACCTTATATATTTAAAACGGCTATTAAAAAAAGATTGTCAATCTGATTTATACTTTTAGAAATATTTAAGTTAGTGTAGTTATACAACACAGAGATAACAGTGTATTAAACCACATCTAGGACGAGCATTACAAGCTTCAGTGGAACTCTTTCATTGCCACGTTTATAGATAAACATGTTTATCAATACCTGTTTGATTTTTGAATACACAATAAAAACAAAAAAAAACAACAACACGTGTTTTAATATTGCATTACTGATCTGAAACTGGTAAATTTTGGAAATTAGAAGGCGAATACCTCTTATGATGTTGATTCAAAATTCCAAACTTATATGTTATTAATACTATACTTTTCAAGGCTAAAACTAAGGTTATTCAGTCGCCTTACTTTTGAGATCGCCCTATAACCCGTGAACTGTTTTTATGCCATTGCTGCCAAGTATTACAGAGCGAGACATATCGGTTTACTCCTGTACGTCGTCTGTTATTTCCTCCACCCGTTCCAAAAAGCGTTATTCCATAATCTTCAATTAGATGATATACGTGAAAAAGAAGTATTTACGTTGATTCAAAGTGAACCACTCGCAAGGCTAGCGAATAACTACATATCTCAATTCTTGTCAGTATTTATGCAATTTTTTTAGACTTAGTTTGGCCCAAGAACGGTGCAAACGTGTTTAAAATTACGATGAAATAGAATTTAACTTACAAGCTCACAATATGAGGGGAAGAGGGTAAACTGTATATCACATTTAAGCGTAGGTTTATAGTGACAGCCACTAGATTTTCGAACCCTCACTTATACTTCATCCTCAGCTCCTCTTACTACGGTAAATTTGTTAACATCAACTGCAACATTATACTCGCTAGATATAGTTAGTTAAATAATTTAGTAATTTCCATTTATTATATTTTTTTAGCTTGGGTGTATTATACACTGCTGGTGTGAATAGCTCGTCACATCAATGAGGGAATGACAAGTAATGTTTTTTCTTAGATGGTACCCTACCTTTAAGGTCTTTGGAAAAATAACCTTAAACTGTAACAACATGATTGTAGGTACCAAATACAAAGAGAGATTGAACTGGCATTTATAATTCTTGCTTGCTTTAGCCATAAATGCTATGTTACAGAAGTACTGTTTCTCAACTTCTGAGAAATTCCATTCCAAATAATAACAATATTAGGTCTTGTACCGGTCAGTGCTTATTGCTTCCCTGGGCAATCAACTTTAAA
Source organism: Limulus polyphemus (assembly GCF_000517525.1). Lineage (NCBI taxonomy): Eukaryota > Metazoa > Arthropoda > Merostomata > Xiphosura > Limulidae > Limulus > Limulus polyphemus. The sequence continues at coordinate 583,044 of NW_013666008.1, read as the reverse complement.
TATTACAAATCAAGTGTACATTTATTTCCGTATCAACGTATCTCTTCAAAGAGCAATATGATTGTGTCATTGTACCAAACTCAGGCGCATCCACTGGAATTGCAACTCTGGAACTTCTATAATTATACTGGGAATTCAATTAAAGTCAGGAGATTTAAGGTAAAAAACACACATTTTTCTAAAAGCCGCGTTGTTCTGGCGATTGAAATCAGTCAGCGTGTCCATCTTGCTCTACGAAATAGTTACTATACGATGTGATTCCTGCTATGGCTACCACGATGGAGATGTCCTAGGGGGATAACTGACCTTTATGCCTAGGGGCAATGCCTTTAAGAATTACCTGGAGGCCGCCTTTGTCACGTAATTTTTGTGAAAAGGAGGAAATTTCACATTATCAAAAGAACGCTGAAAATTACAATGGCAATGAAAAACGCTGGCAAAAACAGGAAATGGCGATTACAGTGGACCGGGGTAATTTTTTTTTTCAGTTTCTTAAATATCTTCAACACTGATTAGATGAATTCGGTGTGACTGAAAAACCTGTTATGAGTCTTTGTCTAAGTGCAAGCAATATATTACAGATATTTGAAAAATAAATAAATATATTTTTACAATGAAGAAGTAAAATCGATGAACTTATTGCCTGTGAAAGGAGAGGAAGAATATACGTTACTGCTATATATGGCTCTTTAAACAATATTATGAAAACTTAAAATATCTCATATTCTAAAAAATAATCTTACGACATATCTTTTTTTTAATATTTCACCAAGTATGTAATAACAGGCATTAGGGTATATTCGTGTAGGGGAAAACAACAACAGGAGGTTGTTAACTTCAATGTGACAAAAATATTCAGCACTAATGTACCATTTCAACATGGTTGTTTAGTCAGTGACATTTGCCAGACTTTGAGTTGCAGCACAGAAGGTTCTTTTATGTTGTAGCACTGAATTACAAAATTCATATCACGACCAACTAAGAACAACAGTTCAAAGTATATCTAACAGAAGTGTGATGGAATAGTTATAAAGCTAGAGATATATTAATGGCACTATTTGACAGAAGCGCATTGAGATAGTTGCTTCTATTGATGATAATAACTGACAGAACTGTGTTGAGATAGTTACTTCTGTTAATGATAATAACTGACAGAACTGTGTTGAGATAGTTACTTCTGTTAATGATAATAACTGACAGAACTGTGTTGAGATAGTTGCTTCTATTAATGATAATAACTGACAGAACTGTGTTGAGATAGTTACTTCTGTTAATGATAATAACTGACAGAACTTGTGTTGAGGTAGTTACTTCTTACACGGATTTCTTATTGACAGTATCTCACACACTTATATTGAAATAGCTACTTGTGACAAAAATATCTTAATAAAAGCTGATATCATTTTCTTGAGATAGTCACTTCTTACACAGATACATTAATGACAATATGTGACAGAAATGTGTTGATATAGTTACTTTTGATATGTTAATGACAGTATCTGACAGAAGTAGTTGAAATCGTTAATTATTACACAGATATGTTAAAACAATATCTGGCGAAAGCGTATTGGGATATCTGCTTTTTACACTGATATGTCAATGGAAGCGTATTGGGATATCTGTTTTTTACACTGATATGTCAATGAAAATGATTGATAGAAGAATTGTTTGTTTGAAGTTAAGCACAAAGCTACATAATGGGCTATCTGTGCTCTGCCCACCACGGGTATCGAAACCCGGTTTCTAGCGTTGTAAGTCCGCAGACATACTGCTGTGCCACTTGGGGACATGATAGAAGAATACTTGGATAATTAATTGCTACAAAGATATGTTAATGACAGTATCTGACAGAAAATCGTTGAGGTAATAACTTGTTAAAACCATTTTGTTGGTGTGAACGTGCTTTGTAGTCACTTAAGGAAAACCTATACACTGGATAGGTGTAGTGAAGAAAAAGTGTCATTGGCCACTATTCAGTTCTTCACATTGTATAGCTGCACAATAGCAGATATAATAAATAAACTTAGTATTCCGAGAATTGTTTAATCTCGAAGTTTAAGTTCAAGGGAGGTCAAATTCAATCTACACTTTGATCAACGTGTGTTATTGGGTTATTTTACACTATAATATAGGTCCAGCTTATCTCTCTTTGGTTAACTTGTATTCAGGGCTACTGACGAGGAGTGTATTTCTCCGAAACTAGTATAATCCAATAAAACACATGATCAAAGTGTAGGTTGAACTAGACATCCCTTGAACTTAGACTTCAAAATTAAACAATTTTCAGAATACTAAGTTTATTTATTGTAATAACTTATTATAAAGATTTATGTCATATGGTGAAGTTTTCAATGTAGAAGTGTATTGGATTATTTTATTTTATTAAATTATTACTCGGCTTTATTATATAAATACATAAGAATTTTATCTTATTTTTTCTTTACCATCTTCGTAATTATAAAAATAACACATTAATGTGGTTGTTTGGAGAGTCTTTACTTGTACATACTGAATTAATTCTCATTGCCCGTTCGATGATATGCAACAATAAATATAAATGTTATGATATTTAAAGACAGAATCACACATGTTTGAAAGCTAAGGTTCAACTCTGTCTGACATTATTCTTAAAAATAAAAACATACACTCATTCATCACAAATATTTTTCTCCGAGCTTGTGCATAAAGCCCGAAGAGTACGCTGTTGGACAACGATTTGTCAGTTTGTGTTACAACTGTAAAATCATCGATATTCAGGTTTTCTTCTCTTGTTACTGATGAAGAAGGATCTTCGTTATAATTGTTACTGGTGAAGAAGGATTTTCCTTATAATTCTTACTGATGAAGAAAGATTTTCCTTATAATTGTTACTGATGAACAAAGATCTTCCTTATAATTGTTACTGATGAACAAAGATCTTCCTTATAATTGTTACTGATGAACAAAGATCTTCCTTATAATTGTTACTGACGAACAAAGATCTTCCTTATAATTGTTACTGATGAGAAGGAACTTCCTTATAAAGATCTATAAATTTTTGGGTTGCTTTACGGACTGCTGCAGCTAACTGAAGATATATAATTCCATACCTTCATACGTTTTATTTAAATATATGATCTCTTTTAAGCTGTAGGGCACCCAAGATCAATGGTTAACTAGTAGTACAGGGTGTCAAGCTTCCTACGTTTTCGATATAGTATCATATTTAAACTGTACAGTTTCCAAGATGAATGGTTAACTAGTGATACAGGGTGTCAAGCTTCTTACGTTTTCGATATAGTATCGTATTTAAACTGTACAGTTTCCAAGATGAGTGGTAAGTTAGTAATATGAATGTTAAGCCTCCTACTTTTTCAGTTTTCGTTATATAGAAGCATTTGAAGTTACGTCATAAAAGCTTTTATGTATTATATTACTTGCATGTGAACTATAACGCTGTTATACTAGAGAATTATTGTTCATGATGTGTCTACACTGTGCGCATATCATGATGATAAATTATGTTTTTGGTATGAACTATGTTTATGTAACGAACTCTTGATAATACCTCATATGAGTGCAGATCCTTATTCCTCAAACTATCGTAATGTTTTACTCCATTCACTAAACTGGTGGTATGTATATATGTAAAATAAAGAGAGTACTCTAACGTTAATCAAAAGAAATAGTTGTATTATTGATGGTACTTTTATTTATGTTTCTGTGTTACTCGTATGTTATTAAGGATCCCATAACCAACTGTACGGTCATACTTGTCGCGGCGGTATAAATATGTTTCAGTGGTAATATTTTAAACTTTCAAAACACATATGGTTTTATCACACGTGGTTTAAATACTGAGGAAGATATGCAGTACTATATTTGTAATATCTTAGACTAGTGATGGTATTTTTTATATTACTAACTAACTGCTTTAATACTGTTTGTATCTTCACTAAAATTGGAGATAAAAGTATTTATTATTTTGCAATATCTGGAATGAACACGTGATTTTATAGAATGCTGAAACATTGATGATTCAATCTTTACGCTTCTGTTTTTAGCTAAATAGGCAATCTGAACTGAACTGTTAAATGACAAGTACTTATCAAAAAAAAATATATATATATATATATAACCGTGACCGTGTTAAAACATGACTGTTGTACGAGAGATGAAGGTTGTGTATTAAAGGCGGTATTTAATTTGTCATCCTGAATGGTACTTTCAGTCAGTATCCCCGCACAATAACCAATCACTTCTATTTACTAAATAGAATTTGTTTGTGTGGTTGATTGAAGTTAAGCGCAAAGCTACAAAATAGGCTATCTGTGCTCTGCCCATCACGGGTATAGAAACCCGGTTTTTAGCGTTGTAAGTCCGCAGACATACCGCTATGCCACTGGGGGGGGGGAATAGAATTTATATATTAATTTCTAAATTTTTCCTATCATTTTGGTCCAAAAAATCCATCATTTCTTATTTTTATTTTACATTAAGATGTGCGTGTGTTTTTACAGCAAAGGTACATCGGGTTATCTGCTGTGTCCACTGAGAGGAATCGAACCCATGATTTTAGCGTTGTAAATTCGTACACTTACATTGAGATGTGCTTAACTTCTTGAGAATGTGCATTCACTTTCGTCCAAAAGCTGTGAATTTCTTGTTAAGTTTGTTATCATATTTATTAATTGGGAATAAAGCCACAACGTTGTACAGTAAGGACATACTTTTCGTTGATTCAAGTGCGCTGGCAAATGAAGCATCAGTATTTTCTCTATTTCTGCTTATCTGAAATCTAAAAAGCTTACACCATATTTTTACGTCAAAATGGAGCAGAAACCATTCGAGAAATGTGTTTTGTTCAAGTAAGCCTTCTGCCCCCCAATGACACAGCGGTATGTCGCTAGAAACCGGGTTTTGATACCCGTGGTGGGCAGAGCACGGACAGCCCATCGTGTAGCTTTGTGCTTTTTTCAAAGCAAAGCAAAACAAACAGTAAGTCTTCTTCAGAGCTTGTAAATAAGATTTAGTGAAAACTTGCCTTACGTTAAAAAATAATAAATTTTAGAATACAACTACATAAGTATTTTTTATGGACATAATGTCATCAAAGTTCAATGAAACACTGAGTGTCAAGCGTGAAAATATAAGGAATGAATGTTTAGTGTTTGGTATATTTCATACCTTACCTTTAGTTACTTGTGCTGTACGTCCGTGTCGAGATTTAGGTTTAGTTAATCTGGAATGGTCAGGTTCTCCTGTACCTCTTCCTTCCCCTGTATTTGTTTGTTTACAACTGTACAATATTTTGTTAATAATTACACGAGGATCAGAGTTTATGCTGTTTGCATGTACTCTGACCCCTTAAAAGGCCATGTCTGTGTATGGTAATTAAGACATATTTAATATAGTGACACTTTCGCTTTCATTCGTTATTGTACAGAGTCACATACATCGCGAATAGTTCCAGTAGTCGCACATAGTTGCTTTAAGAATTTCATTACCTCGGGAGCGTTGTACATATAATAAACCCCTTTCAATGATCTCGTTGTTACGGAACTAATGGTGTAGACTGTCTTAGCTTTAGGTGGCCATATTATGTTTATTTCTAATATAAAAAATAATTGGTGAAAGGTGTTAGGACTAATTTCGTCATGTGTGCAACAATGGCCCAGTTGGCAGAATAGATCATTTTTGTGCTAATTTATATAAAAGTAATTTAGAGAACTATGTATGAGCCTATAGGGCAGTATTTGTAAGTTTGAGTATTTGTGTAAGAATACTGAAGATGTTGATCGTGGTACTCTGTAGGCTTCTGTTAGTATTGAATTTGTCGTCTTTGTAGTTTTCTTAAGTGTATGTGTTCAGTGCTAATCCAAGCTGGGCATACATGTTCTGATACATGTTTTATATATGTTGAGTATATTTTCTGCTGATCTTCCATGGTGTATGTGTTTAGTGTTAATCCAAGCTTGGCATACATGTTCTGTTACATGTTTTATATATGTTGAGTACATTTTCCGCTGATCTTCCATGGTGTATGTGTTTAGTGTTAATCCAAGCTGGGCATACATGTTCTGTTACATGTTTTATATATGTTGAGTATATTTTATGCTGATCTTCCATGGTGTATGTGTTTAGTGTTAATCCAAGCTGGGCATACATGTTCTGTTACATGTTTTATATATGTTGAGTGTATTTTACGCTGATCTTCCATGGTTTTTGCCTATTAGACATCTTACATAGTTCGTACGTTGCCAAACTTTTGATTTTATATTATTTATATGTTTAGCTCACGTTAATCGTTACTCATATAAATCGTGTTTGTTTCAGAATTTCGCGCTAAGCCACGCAAAGCATAGCCATATCTAATTTTGAACTAATAAACTGAAGAGAAGACAGCTGGAGAATAGCATTCACTGTCAACTCTTGGGCTACTCTTGTTTGACCGAAAGTGGGAATTGTCCGTCACTTTTATACTCTATAGCGCAACGGGAAGCGAACCATGACTTTCGGATTCACAGTCTAGGTACGATAACTATTAAAATAGAAGAACAGATGTGTACAACACAAGATCTAAATATATGATTTTTCATTATAAACCAGCTAAATTTGTCGGTATCAAATTCGGTAGTATAAGATTACCTTATAAAGCACGTTACCTATATTTAGGGTTAACTGTTGTATCTACTTCAAAGCTTTAATTTCATAGAATGATCACGCTACTCAAAATTAATCTTTTACGGAACCTTCTGTTTTAAACGACAGAAACATCCTCTAAACGTAATAAAACAACAACGCCGTTATTCCCCCAGCCTAAGTAAGAGTGGCAGGCACTTCCTCATGAGTGATGCTTCACCAGATGTTGCCATAAAACTTCGGGGATCATGAAAATCTTGCCTACCGGGTTTTTCACAAAAGGACCTGTGAACCTTCCTGGCATAAAATCGGCGAAACCTCAACAGGATATTACGTCACTCTCCATAAGATAACGATTCTTCTCAAGATTAAGAACAAATAAAAAATAACATAACAGGTGCATCCTTTTCATGAGCAAGTAACTCTCGTATTTAACCTAACATTTTCAGAGAACTAATATACTTCTACAAAGGTAATCTGGAACAAATCTTCACTATAACAAATATTTATAACTTAAAAAACAAACTTTAAAAGTGAACCTCATTTGTATGCTAAATACTTTGCTTATATCACATTGATCAATTCCGAGATACTTCACGCAGTTTCTCCATAAGTGCTTTTTCTTTTACTTTTGAAGAAATAATTTGTTATACGGCAGTGTAAGCTTAACCCTAGAATTAGCAATTGGGTTCAGAACCAATCTAATTCTTAAACACTTTTTTGCTCAGCTAATTATGCACCAAATTGCTTGTGGGTACGTGACTTTGTTGACTTCAGAGGCCTTAATAACATATCAGTTACATAAAAAATGTAAACAAAAATATTGTCAATATTGTTACTTGTCCCACTAATTCTTGCTAGAGCCTCATAAGTATTTCACATAAAGAATGAGTGATTTTACTTAATTTTTCTGGTTTGTTATTCATAGTTAGTGCTGTAACATGCAAAAACGCGAAGTTATTTAATATAATGCGATATGACCTGGACCCAAGCTATAGTGAACGGTATCTATAGAAGTCGTTAATTTGATGAGTAATATTTAGCTAAACTTGATTGATTGTAGATCCTTCTATTCAGATTCGTTTATTAAATTCTCAGTCTTTGTATGGAAGTACATCTTACATTTCATTTTATTTTGTATCTTACCATAATAACCAACTAAGCTTCCTTAAAGAAAAGAAAAAAACACATTGGCTTGTAATATATTCTTAGAAACTTTAAATATACAACGTGGAAATTTTCCTTTTATTTCACTTCATGTTTTATCAATAAACGAGTATTGTTCCAAGATAAAAAACTTCTGACTTGATTTAATCATTTTGTTTTGTGCTTAATAATTTTAAAAAGCTACTTATGTTCAAAACATTTACGGTATACATCTTAGAATTAACTTTTCTCAAGCGTATTCTACAGTGGCTTGACATGTCGTTATGTAATCAACTTTGCTTTCCCTTATAAGTTCTTATTATTGTTAAAGCGTTTTTTCTCTTGTAACCATTGCCAAACTGTTCTCAGTGTTAAAGTGTGTCTTTCCATTACAATCTTTATTACCATTACTAAAAGGTATTGAGATAAAACCACCGAGTTTTTTTGTTATACAAGCATTGGCCGTAACAATAGTTCACTATGCTAACTTTAAACACAGTTAAAGAACTGGCCCAAATCACTCATTTTATATGTAAAATAAAGACTGAATGAAGCATATACGTCAATGTTTGTTCTATTTATGCTGACGTGATAATTAGAACGCTTACATAAATCAGGTGTATGTTTTGTGAAAATCATATTTTGGTGTCCAGAGAAACCAGAAATCATTCGAGAAATGCATAATCTATACATTACTATCTCCCTATTTTTGTCTAAAACATCCGACAGTTATTAAGCCACCAATAAGATGCTACTGAAAATAACCATGGGAGATATTCTGTTGAAAAGATGAGATGCTGGTTGAATAGATAGATGAGACATAAGTAATATACATGGGACTAGTAGTATAGATAAGATGAAAGTTGAAGAAGTGAGATGTTATAGTTGTGTTGATGAGATACTTCATTAAATAGATAAAATACTAGTTGAAAAGATGAGATACTGAGTTCGGTAGATGTGATATAATTATATAGATATGATATGAGTTCTATACAATATACATTAGTTATTTACAATAAATACTAGTTGAAACAATTATAGATGTTTGTTAGGTGAAATACTGCGTACTTAGATGGATACCACTTGAAAATATAATAGTTATATGGATGAAATACTCATTATGCAGAATAGTTGCTACAGAGGGTTGAGAGCGTTATATCAAAATAGTTTTAACTATGCAAATATAAAGTCACGGTGGAACAGTATGCATCAGAACTACATTTTGGCATTGTTTCGTGATTTGATCGCTTTTTTAGAAAGGTATGTAACAGCCTTTTCGCACGCAAAATATTCATACAATCATATCGTAAAAATGAGTTCATACAGAGAATTATAATATCCCAAACAGAGATATTCCTTGCACTTAATGACATGGGAAAAAATGGAATATGGATTAACCTCGGGAACCGGAATCGTCCAGAATGAAACGTGGAAAAAATAGTACCCTGTCTGTTGTAAACAAAGTGCGGCATCTTGTAGCAGGTGAGAATCCACGAACATAAAGGTTAGTGGCAAAAGCCGTCCACATGTTTCATCCAACAAACGCAATAAAATCAAGAAGGATCTCTGTCTTAAAACAAGGCCAAGGAGGGAGGATATGGATTCACAGTCATACTTCTTCTTCAACCTCAAGGAGCTGGAAAATGAAACGGGTATTTACAGTATTCTATACGAAGACGTATGTATATCAAGTCATCGAAATGAGAGTTGGGAAACCTTTATGCTCGTTCAATAGATGGATTATGGAAAGCAGCAGGGAAGAATGGTGTATTTTGGACATGAAATCCTTACGATAGTCTTGTGTTTAGATGAAATACAAAAAGTTTCCTAGGTATAGTATGCTATAACTTTCAACAACTAATCACTACTGCGAATAGTAACTTCCGTGGTTTAATGTATTTCGGTTTTTTTTTGCCTACCTTTTCAGATAATATTTGGTATAATGCGAATTATTTTTCTTACTAGTTCCCCAGTGTCCTGTAGATGAAAAAATAACTACAAAGTTAATGACCTACAGTATAGTCATGTATATGGTAGGTTGAAAACGTCATTGACTTTGCCATTGACTGAAACTCTACTAACTCTTGTTCGTTAGTCTTCGCGCAGTGTAGCCTCGAGACAGGAAACATCAAAGCAAGTGACAGATGTTTAATTGAATTCATCGCTTAGAAATCTTACTGTTATTGATGAGCGTGTTTTCACATGCTGAGTTGTAGGGCGCCTTTCTGTTGTTTAATCGTCTTATTTTACTATAGGTTTTCTTTTTGTTTTCCTAGGTAAACTCTGTCATCGCATGAAGAAAAAAAAACATATGAAATAAAAAATGTTTGTTGAATGACGTGACCTTAGAAACATTTCAGTTAAAAAGAAGTCTTACAGAGTAAGGGTTAGTAACTTAAAGACAAGCAATAGCATTATTTCAAACGATATAAGAGTTTTTTTAGTTTGCTTCCCCGCTGAGACGGGGGCATTTTTGCCAAGAGGGATTTCGATAGTTTTCTGATCGTTAGTTTCAGAAGAAAACTTTTTTACACCCCAGTCTTTGTAAACAACAAAAAAAATCAACGTGTGCCAAGAAGATAAGGTACTGATGATGAAAGCTTTTTATTGTAAGAATTCAATGAGATAAAGGACAGTAACCTAGAAATACTAAACAAAGTTTAAGCTATTAAAAATAGAGCTTCACGAATCGCACAAAATTAAAACTATTACTTTGTAACGTACACAGACAAAAACTTACACACACACACACATACACCTTTTTACAGTGAGGCTTCTTAGAGAAGGATTATGTAAATTAATTTAGAATTATTAATCTAAACGTACTTAGGAATCATGTTTGTAGAAAAACTCATATAAAGAAACCAGACAGACTTCAGGTTTATAAGAACACTTTCTATGCTTATACGCTGAAGAATTTGAAATCTTTCAAACTATCGAAAGTGGATCTTGCAATTTCCTTGCGAATACTTTTAAGAATAATTCAAACAATAAACAGTGATGTAGATTAGTTTATTGAGGGGATTTTGGTTTAGTGCTGGCTGTTTCATAAAGATCTCGGTTTTATTATACAACCGGTACTATTTATACGATCAGTCATACACCCATGGATGCGATTTTGATGTACGTATATTGTTTTTAGTTTCATGACACTAAAACAAGTAGTATCATAGTAAGGTAGACAACTTGAAGAAGACAGACCAATGTTCAGTTGAAACATGTAGTATGTTCCCCCCAAAATTAATCACTTCATTATACTTTTGCCTACTTGCCTTGTTGTTTGCCTACTTTTTATTATATTAGCGTAATGTGCTTCCCTACGCAAGTAGTATCATGTGTTAGACAACTGGCTATTCAAGAAACCTGATAATCCCTAGCTTTGTCGAAGAATAAAACTTCCTCAAATATTTCGGGTTTGTCGGGTTTCTTTAAATTATTGATTAAACATGTTGTCCTCACAGTTTTTAACACATACTGGAACTAATGTCAAAATTTATAGGAAATACCTCCACTGTATAATTTGAATTCGTTTTCACGAACCTCTATATAATATCAGCGTCTGTACTCAAAAACCAGTATAGATTGTAGTGGCCTAAAGATATTTTGTCTCAAATTTTTAAAAAGATTGATGAAACAAAACCACCACAAGTGGGCTACAAAGATTAAATAAATATTTTATTTTGTTATCATATGGTTATTATATATTTTCTGATTTAAGTTGGTACATTTTTTTATTTTTGCTGTTTTTTTTTAGCTTTAACGAGCAATTGAACAACATAAATATTTTGGAAAAAATTTTGCATTTATCATTGTAGCTATAAGTAATTCTTAAAAAATATCTAGTGTTTAAAATATTTATCGGGTAGCTCTTTAGAGTTCAGGATGCCGTGTGCCAGTAAATATTATAAGGGGTAGGCGATGATTCGGCCGTTATTTCTCTGGCCATTTCCGGAGCCGCAGGGACATTCGTGTGCGCCGCATGCAAATTGTTATAGTCTTAGCAAGAGGACGACAGGTGGTAGATGACAACGACAACTGTTAAACGACGCAATCAATGTTTTTTTATATTAGATCTCACTTTTTTTTCTTCCGTTTTAATCACATCTACAAAGATGGGATTATGGGTGATTCCATAAAGATGCTAGTGTGTTTTCTAGATGTTTTTGTTGTTTTAGCGCAAAGCTACACAATGGGCTTATTACGCCGAAATTCTGGGTTAAATCCCTGCAATGGCTACAACACAGATAGCCTGTTGTTCAGCTTTGTGCTTAAGAACAAAAAGCAAACTGACCTTCATGAACTGTGCTCATGCTACTTTTTATTATGATCTAGAAGTATGTGATAGGTATGGCATAAAAATTATATTTATTAAGTGCGGTTAAGTTCTTAATCTAATCCAGTGGACGCCGGTATTCGCTTTATTCTATTTAAAATAAAGTTTACCAGATAACAGGTTCTAATAAAATAAAAGCATGATAATGTAGATACGTCATGTTTGTTGTCACGTTACACTAGCAAACAGGGCGATGTTTAAAGTGCTAGAAATAACCGTTGTTATTTTATGTATTATTCTATGCTCTGTTATGTCTGTGTAGAAATACGTACACATGAATTCCATAGCGCAGGCAGAGTGTGTAGAATGCGACAACTGAAACTTTATAATGAAACAATTTTCTTGTTATATACACAATATTTGTCATATATTGCTGTTCTATCTACATTGTAGTCAAATAATTTAATAATGATTATTTTAATTGCCCAGCGATTCCTTTTTACAACTTTTTTAAAATTCTCTGAACTGGAACTGTAGTATTGAGACAATGTGAAGGTCAACGTTGGGCAACAAAAATATGTATTCGCTGGTAATTGACCATTTGCAGTTTAAATATAACATCATTATGAACAACGCCAGCTTTATTCTAATAAATTTCTATCGTCACTGTTTTCGTAAAGATATAAATAAACGGTTAGTTAAACACAGTTCTTTCTTAAAAACGGTAAAACGTTTAAAAATTACATTTACGCCCATCTGTAACTTACGGTTAATTTCAATTCTTGAATTCCAATTTTTGATCATATGCACACAAAATTGAAAGGAGAAAGTTTTTTATGAAAAACAGATTTATGGAATACTATATTACCAAATAAAGGGCAGGCGAAACGCTATTCGATAATATAAACGCGTAGACAAGTCTTGCATCAAAGAATTAATGAAAAAGAGGTATCTAAAATTTAACACATTTCAACATTAAATTGCAACATGTTATTATAGGCAGCTAAAAACAGACTTGAAAATCCACCTCTTACTTTGATTCAGTTTCACGCCAAGTTTGACATTTAGTAAACAAAAATTTCGTACAATCACACAACGTCCAACAGACTTAGAGTTCTTTGATATAAACAGTTGTAGCAGATATGATATTTGCTTTTAATAAACTAAGTGTATGACCTATATATTAGAAAACTCTGCTATAGAAAGAAAAGTTATCATAATTCAATGGGATACATGTTCAGGATATTCCACGCTACTAGCATCACAATATTTTACATATCCGTTCGTTGTGTTTCTAATGCTCATGAACCACTATTTGTGTTTGATTATCTAAAACTTAGTAATTATAATGTATCAAATATATAGGTTTTAGAATGTTCTGCTGAGCTTCTAATGTAATTTATAGGCTCTAACATGTCTATTTTAAAAAAAACGATATACTCACAAACATATTGCAGATATTTAGAAGTATTGACGTGGAATAAGAGAAAGTTAAAAAAGAAAATAGGATCCTGAACTTAATATTAATTTTAAACAACTTTTATTTTGACACAATGCGTAATTGTTTTATCATTTTCGGATGAATTATTTTTCAAAGAAGAGGTTTATGAATTAACATATTTGTTTAGACGAACCTAGTTTCTAAACTTATCAAACGACAAACTTTTATCACAGCGTCGGCATAGTATCGCCCCCCATTGGCACAGCGGTATGTCTGCGGACTTACAACGTTAGAATCCGGATTTCGATACCCGTGATGGGCAGAGCACAGATAGCCCATTGTGTAGCTTTGTGCTTAACTTCAAACAAGCAAACAAACTTATTTTGTATTACCCTCACATGCAGTTTATTCTAAATAAAGTAGCAGAAGATGGTATTTCACCACTAATGGCAGGTGTTTTTTTTGTTAAATGTTTTATGTGTTATAAATTGAAAGTTGAATTGTCTGTAGATTTTTGTCCATTTCCATGACTTAACATTATAACTTTAGTTCAGGACTTTGTTATTCACAATTATTATAGAACTGATTTATATTTCGTGCCATTCGAACTAAATACTTCTAAAAATTAAAAACTTAGAGAAATCAGTTTTTAAGTGGTATATAAATAAGCCAGACTTGACAGTAGAAAAGATTTGTACAACTCAATCTTTACAGGAAATAAAATGGGCAGTGAAGCTTTCGCTATATAGCAAATCAAGGTTTCGCGCAAAGCTACACGTGGGCTATCTGCGCTAGCCGTCCCTAATTTAGCAGTGAAAGACAAGAGGGAAGGCAGCTAGTCATCACCACCAACTCTTGGGCTACTCTTTTACCAACGATTGACCGTCACATTATAATTCCCCCATGGCTGAAAGGGACTCAGATTGCGAGTCGAGCGCGCTAACCACCTGGCCATGCCGGGCCACAGCCAATCAAACTACCTGTAGAACCTTTCAGGCGTTTTTAACTTCAAGTACTCCAAATTTAGACATATTCAAGGTATGTTTATCAAAAAGTGATGATAAAGCACTTGTATGTTTAAATTGTACTGAAAGAAAATTAAGTAAAAATTTGTATATAGCTTCAAAACAGAAAACGATCGCTCACTTCTTCAGTAAATAGATTTGGAACTGTAAAAAAAATCAACGGAACTGGTAGAACGGCTCGGGTTGCTTAACATTTACCAATATTTTTATACGAATATTAAAAATGGGCTACATAGGAAGTAATAGCTTGAAAGTGAGACTAAATATATAAATTATTTCATGTTACAAAGGTTTGTAATTGTTCTCATATAAATATATGTTTTTCTGATGAATCAGCAGTAGGTTCCAGTTGGGAAGAATGGCGCTTACTGGCGGATTGATTTGTTTTAGCAAAAAGCCACACTTTAGGCTATCTAAGCTCTGTCCACCCTTGGTAATCGAACCCCACATTTTTAGCGTTGTAAGTCCGCAGACTTAACGCTGACCTACAAGAAGACAGGTGGTTTGATAACCAGGTGTTCAGTAACACACTTTATATTAATGAGGTTAACGAAGTTATAGTAAATTAATTAATCCAAAAACAAGATGAGGACTAAATGTACCAGAAAAGGGGTTGGTGGGACATTTAATGATGGTTATTGAAGGACATCGTCAATTATTTCAGAATAAAAATTAATTATAAAATAAAACAGAGAATGAGTACTTAAAGAATGTTGTTCACCTTTTCTGCCATTCATCTTGATTATTATATTCATAACAAAGTTAAATGAACTTCATAAAAATAGATCCAAAGATTGTCAAATTCAATAAAAATAAAATCAGTGTAAAAAAAAAAGATTTTGGTCCGACGTTTTGTTTATCATCATCATCATCATCATTTTTTTGGATTACTGCAGAAACCAGGGGCCCAACAAGTACAGTTAGCAACTTTGAGAACAACAGATGGAAATGTTACCCAAGATTTAAATGGTAAAGTTTTATAAAAGATATCAGTTTCTGAAGAGATTATTGATAAGGAGAATGTTTTGTATTTCACAGGTTTACCCAACACAACAAAATATGTTAAAGATTCTAGAAATATACAATGAACACTTCAGGTATTAACTAGTGCTTGCTATTCAGTGTTCTTTCTCCTGAAAAAAAAAGTCCGCTTAACGGATTAGTTAATTTGGCCTCTTATAGGTAGACCTTTATCGGAAGTTTTCAATGAATCCGTGGTAGCAAAATAATTTTCTATAAGAGTGTGACAAGCCATAATAAAATTAATCCAAAAGAAAGAGGATTAAACAGATTTGAAAAAATGGCGTCCAATTTCTCTGTTATGTAGCCATTATAAGATTTTTACTGAGTATTAGCAAACACAACGAAAGCTTTAACAGTCGTATTATTCATATGAGTCAGTCTTTTTCTGTTCCTTTGACAACATACGTATTATGAGAGATATTATAAGTATCACCAATGAAAATAAATACAATTTAGCTGTTATAAATTGAGGTCTTGAAAAAGGTCTTTAATTGAATAGTATACAAAAATAAAAACTTTCTGATAGAATTTGCACAAATATTTTATTACATGTGGCTTATAGATCAATTCTAACTACAGCTATGTTTTTCCAAAAGGTTGTGCGTCATGGAGACACACTAAGTGGTATTTTCCTTTGGGATTAGCAACATTTATTTATCATTCAAGAAAAGGTATAATTTCACTGAGACTGGAATTGGTGTTTAGTGGTCACAAAGGTTTAGTTTATTCAGCTTACGCTCAAGATGTAAATATTCATGTTAGGCAAGAAGAAGGGTTTAATCTAACATAGAACATATTGTAGTATCTTGTCAGTGGGTGTAAGTCCCTCTTGTAAGTTGCATTAATAAATGAGATAAAGAAAAGAAGAAATTTGAGTAAAATCGTGCCCTAAGTTAAGTGTCATGTTACTTTAACTGTATGAACACGATGTGAAATCCAAAATCTTACTTGGACTTTACAAATAAAGTTTAAAACAAAACACCTTAAACCTTAAGTCATGGAGCCAACACTACACTATAAGTCTGTTCAATTTATCATCAACCAACGCTACAAAAATACTAACTCGAAGAAACGTGACAACAATACTTTAAACCCTTCCTGAGAGAGTTTGAACAAAAACGCCGTTAAATTATGAAGGTACGCTCGCAAATCTCTCGGACTCTTTTTTAACTTAATGCAACACCGAAAGTAAGAATATAAAGGAAATACAGCATAAAGAGGAAATTAAAACCATATAGTCTATCAAACACTGTGAAAGCTCTATGGAAATACTGTGTAACTTTTATGCAAAATCTAATTCCACGTAAATCCACGTAAAAAGTTTCTGTAAAATCTGCTGTATCAAGCCCAAACACCGTCTTAAATATGTCAATAAACTCTCAAGTTTCTGACACATGAAAATAGTGATTGGTCCTTGTTAGATCCTCGTCCTACCAAACATGCTCGCCCTTTCAGCCGTGGGGGCGTTATAATGTGACGGTCAATCCCACTATTCGTTGGTAAAAGAGTAGCCCAAGAGTTGGCGGTGGATGGTGATGACTAGCTAGCTGCCTTCCCTCTAGTCTTACACTACTAAATTAGGGACGCCGACAAGAACAACTCAGCTCACTAATTAAAAACAACTTCGTTATTCCTACGAGAGAAAGGGACGTGTAGCTTTGGCCTAGACTTCCGTTAACTAAATCAAGAAAGTTGATTAAGTTAGTAACTCACTTCAAAACCTCTTGTTCAACAGGAGAACTTTGAAAAATACCATAACTTTTTTTCTTTTTAACTAAAAGAGATTGAAGGTTCTCGTACTATAATATTAATTTCGAGTTCCCAGTTTAACGCAGAATAATCCTTCGGATTGTGGTATGACGCCTAGCTGGCACAGACGGATTACAAATTATAGGCTATATGAGGTTAAAGTTAGGGTTAAGAGCATTTGAACTTTATATAGAAAATTCACCATCATGGATCTGGAGGAACTGGAAGTAATTATTCGAAATATATAAAAATATAGTACAACTTAGAAGCAGGGGTGTTGATTGGCGCTGACACACGGGGCACGTGCTCCGGCTTTGTTTGACAGTCTCCAAATCTTGAAAAATAAGAATAGAAAACCATGATCGATATCATACTAAAATGCCCCAAATTTCCGCGCCTATGGTATCGAGCCCCGAATCTTTTATACACTTAGCGATGCCTCTTCTTGGAAGCGTCTTCGACCTTTTTAACTCTAAGGGGAAAAGTTTCAATACTTAAGTAGAGTAAGATTATGTGGCATAACTTCCAGTAGTGAAGCCTAACTAAACTTTGTCAGACGTTTTTCCAAAATATTTCCGTCCAATTTTTTTTTAATAAGGTCCAATGGGTAAAAAACCGGCATATTGTCACTTTCGTTAAATATAGGTGAACCGCATGATTCTATTATTCATAGAAAATAAATTACCTGCTTTTTTAGTGTGCCATTTTCAACATATTTTATGTAAACCATCTTGGTCAATCGTTTGTATTTTGATAGAAGCTAGTTTTAAACACATTTTTCGTTCTTTTTAATTATCATACAGTTGTTCTTATGGATTATATATGGAACCGCATTACGTGTTTGGACTTTTCTATAGAAATGCTTTGAAAAGATGGTATAACATTTAATTTAGCAGGGCACTAAACATACCCTTATTAAATTACCTCTTTTTTTTTCAAATTCACTTTTATTAAACGCCACAAAATACCAATTTTACAATAAAATAGGTGGAGTCTATCTCATCCATTTTACCATTACATTTAACCCGGCATAGCCAGGTGGTTAGGGCGCTCGACTCGCATTCTGCGGGTCGCGGACTCGAATCCTCGTCCTACCAAACATGCTCGCCCTTTCAGCCGTGGGGGCGTTATAATGTGACGGTCAATCCCACTATTCGTTGGTAAAAAAGTAGCCCAAGAGTTGGCGGTGGGTGGTGATGACTAGCTGCCTTCCCTCTAGTCTTACACTGCTAAATTAGGGACGGCTAGCACAGATAGCCCTCGTGTAGCCTTGCGCGAAATTCAAAAACAAAACAAACCATTGCATTTACAAGGTAATGAAAATATAAAACGCTCGAACAAGATAGTGACAACTGAGACAAAAAAAGAGACCTGACATAGATTAATACACAGAATAAATGACAATTTTCACATTTAACAATACACTATAACACAATATGCTAAACAATAAAATACGGATCAAATGATTATCATGAGTGCGTTGCTGTAAAACAGCTGTATGAGTTTTGGTTAATAACAAAAATTCACATTTAAATGAATTTTATTTGTTCATGGTGATGTTTCGTCATCATAATTACTGCTACTTAAACAAAACAAAACAAAAATTGTCTCTTGACGGCTTCTAGATAATAAAGTATACACAGTAAAACCTCCAGACACGTATCCTGAACGAACTAATAGTATATGGGAAAAATGTCCATAAAGTTTGCTGAAAAATGGGATGCTGAAATTCATTGGAATTCAAATACGATGCACTATCACCTATGTCTTTAAAAAAATTGGTTTAATTCTATGTAGTAGTTGTCTATATAGTTGCAGGGGAAGTGGAAATTTATGTACATTGCAGATGTCAAGCTAATAAGCTTTCACTATATATGATTTTCAAGACATGTTCCTTTATTTTACAGAAAAACGTGAAACTTATGATGATTGATATTTATGTTTTGTAAGAAAGTTACTCTTAAGATGCTATGTTTTGTAACTATATTATTATTATTTTAAATAAATAATAATGCTAACTGACAGTGCATATAAAATTTGAAGGAAAACACCACATAGCTTGTGAAGCTCTAAAATGTGTAAATTATATAGATACAGTCGAAGATCTGGAGGATGTTAACACGTGCGAATACGGTGAGTAAGCATTCATCCTCAACTGCAGATATATAAGCATGTTCTTATATATAAGATCTGTTCTTTAAAACGTATGTTTATAGTTGAATATATTACGGTTATATTGAAAAATACACTTAAAATATACTGTAATGTGTATTTCAAGCATTGGACTTTATTCTGTTTTAAGCGCAGCGTATTAAAATAAGCTTAAAACAACAACAACAAATGGAAAGAAAACAGACGTAATTTTAACTAAAAAATTCGGACATTGCGTTCGTTTCCAATATGTTACTGAATAGAAAACAAATTCTCTAGATACAAAACTGTAACTTTTTTATATTAAAGATGATGACAGAAGGGAACAGTCTAATACTTTAGTATTTTCTATAGTATAGTGTGATTTTTAGTAAAGTTTGGGATATACTTAAATCAAAAATTCTTATTTGATTTAATTTATCAGAATTTACAAGACTGAAGCGTTTTTGAAAAGGTGCACAAATAAGAAAAAACCTTAACTCATTGAGAACCGGTAGTCCTCTTCAAGGTCAGGATGTTTATCTCAGACAATCACTGTTGTTTCTCACGTACGTACAAGATATGAAGGATATTTCGGATTTTTTTTTTCCATATTCATGGAAACATTTGGTTACGCCAGCTACGTTGCTTACTAGTCTAGACTTCTAGACCGATGATGTGATTTTCAAGGCCGAAGGAGGGTGGTCACATCTTTTCACTCAGAGCTTTACTGGTCTTTTAGAATAGAAAGGTACATAAATCACGCGGAATATTTCCAACCTACGTCATCAAATAAAGTGCAGTAAAGAACGAGGAAAATTTACGTGTGAAACTACAGAAAAAACAAACAAACAAGCAAACACGTAATGTTAACTGACAGTGCATATAAAATTTTAAGGAAAAACACCATATAGCTTGTGAAGTTCTAAAATGTGTAAATTATATAGATACAGTCGAAGATCTGGAGGATGTTAACACGTGCGAATACGGTGAGTAAGCATTCTTTCTCAAATGCAGATATATAAGCATGTTTACATGCTTTACAAAATGTTATGAGATTTAGTTTCAGCGCTCTTCCTCAGTAGTAAATCATGTACTGCGGTGTAACTTATGTGAAATTTATCAGTCAACAGGCCTTGAAGAATTGCCTTAATTCATCACTTACAAAAGTGTAAAATGTATATCAACTTTATCATTTTGAATAGACTAAAATGCAATCCAGCCCCAGCTTTTCTTAACTGGCAGTGGGGGATGGACCAGTGAGACATATAATGTAACCAAATCTAAAATAAGTCTAAAATTTTATTAATGGACATTTCAGGGGGCCAGGCCCCCTGCCTTTGCTATCGACGGCCCTGTAAATGTTCCTTGGAGAATCTCTTTCTCTAAATTAATCAAATAATGCAGTGTGAACTATGTAAAAGCTACCAGTTTGAATGAATCAACGGGGTCCGAAGGGTTACCATAAATTTATTACATAATAGAGAATCAGACTTGTGTGAAATACATCAACATTTCTCAACGTGTTGCCCTATATCCATCACATACCACAGCGTGAAACTTACGCAAAATACCTTTGTGTAATTAAAACCAATGTCTTGCAAAGTGCTGTTTCAAGTCCATCGCATGCGTAACAACGCATAGAATGAATAAACCAGAGCGACCACAGTACTTCCTCTAATTCTTTAAATATTGTAGATTATTATTAGATGAAATTCACGAAGATAATAAAACTAATTATTACACCGACTTTTGTTCAAAGCTCTACCTTATTTCAAAATACACTACAATAGAAACATGGTCGAAAAACTAAAGTTTCAATAATACAATCTGCAACCCCCAACATATATGCTGCCCTTCAGTAAAATAAGACTATCTCCAGTAATAGTATGTTATTGAATATGCAGAGGAAATCCATTTTAGTAACTTTTATATAGTAAGTTTTATATGACCTTTCAATACAGAAAACTTTTTATACCTTAAAGAGTCCTTGTTAAATGCGTGGACTCACATAAGATAATAATGTTGCTTTTGCTGTGTAGTTTTCAACCAACATTATTACAGTTGTACTTACTATGAGTAACCTTATTGGAAGACAGTGTAATACAACGTGAAAGTTTTACACATGCACCAGTATATAAAAAACAGCATCGTGCCACAATTTGCTGTATTTAACTCGCAACATTGCTGGGTGATAGTTATACGAGGTACATCAGTCTATTAAAGCAAACCAACGAAGCCCAAAATACTGCCTGAAGTTCGTGATATTACAGAGTGAAACGTCTATGGAGTATATCAGTCTAGGCAAACCAACGAAGCCTAAAGTACTGCCATGAAATTCATAATATTACAGATCGACACTTTTGCGTGCAATACATTAGTATAATTAGCCCTGAATAACAAAATTACTATTTGCATTCTATACTTACGACACACCAATACTCACGAAAAAGATAGTAATATACTTTTACCGCCATTTCTTAAAGCGTCATAGAAAATCTGCAATAAATATCAAGATAATATTATCAACTTGCCCGAAAACATTATAGGTATGAAATATTACAAAATGATAATCCTTTCATGGATGTCCCCTTAGCGGTAAGTCTGAGGGCTCATACCTTTAAAAGCGGCGTTTCGATAGTGTGACGGATTTATTATTCTATATTTATTTTAGTATCGATGTTTGTTTAAATTTAACTTATATTTAGAAATGTACATAAATTATACTGTTAAATATGTATTGCAAAACTCCCATCTATTCTCCAAAGTTTTAGAAGATTCTTGAGTGTAAGAATCAACAATATATGTGTGTACGTAAACGCAAAGGTATTTTTGTATTATTATGTAATCTGTATTTTTGAGAAATTCTCCACACGCCTATAAATATAACCAACGCGATGCGCCAACAAAAAAAGAGTATATATTATTGGGTTGCTGTAATTG
>NW_013666008.1:505334-559968 GCF_000517525.1 Limulus polyphemus | reverse complement strand
CTCGGACATTAGTACTTTTACGAAAACATTACCTAACGTCATCAGTGGAAACTTGACCTGTAATCGGCGTGTGATCAGCAAGAACTATACAGCTAGGTTAAGTGAATTATACCTACGTCAACACGAAATTAACTCACTCATCGTCAACCCTCGATAAGATATTAAGGAAGTCCCAGATAAGAAAGAAGACTTTATATTGCTTGTAAGTTTGTGAAACTTTTGTATACAAATCATTGTTTGTAATAACTGTTATTGTATTGTTGTTTTTACAGTATATTAAAACATATATGTATTAAAAATGAAAACTATGTGTATCAGTCTTGTTGGCAAATATCATAAATTGGATATATATCGGCATTTATTTAATTACTAAATCTAAATTACAATTTAACTGAGTTTTAGGCTATCATACGTAACAATAGTCGTAGTGGGCAACGCACAGATAGCCCATTATGTAGCTTTGTGCTTAACACCAAACAAACATACCTTTCATAGGCATTCTCTCATTGTACCAATCACTCTCGAAATGTTTATCGAAATTATTAATACATATATTGACAAATGAAAATTATGTAAAACGACAGACTTAAATATAATTATACCCCAAGTTTTATATAGAAATAAACTCATCAACATACCAAAGTGAATTTCCAGCGAATTAGATCTGTATAGTTGTTGCGCCACGTGACAGAGTAGTATAACTCCACACAGTATAGAACAACTTTCCTGCAAAGTACATCAATGTTAGTAAGCCATCCTAATGCTCTTCATTTAAAGCCTGAAACTTTTAATATATTAACTCAAAAACAAAGCTCTCTTTGAGGGATAACAAGAAGTTTTAGCTGTTAAATATCATCGAAATAATATGCCAAGTTTTTTGTGTAAGAGATAAATTTATATCATAAATAATTTCTAGGACAATATTTTCTTAACTCTATTACCTGTGTTAGGAAGACGTAATAAAATGGTTATGGGATGATCCTAATGATCCTAATGAATGTAAGACCAGTTTTCCTTCCTCTTTCTCAAACAAATGTTAAACGTGATATTGTGAACGTAACTAGAAAGGTGATGTAAGTTAGTCTGTCTTGGGAACGACAGATTTAGACCCCGGCGGTTTCTAACTTCCCTACTTCCGCTCATCCCCACATCTAGTCCTATTTACGTAATAACGAGTAATCTTCTGTGGGGGGGGGGCGTAATAAGGCTTTCTTTGTGGGTAGTTTATATATTTCAGAGTTCTGGAAAGTTTGAAGTCCTCCAAGTCCATTTGTTTCGCGATTTATATGATCCTAAATGAGCCATAACCATAAGCCATAATTACCATAACGTAATTAAACAGTATAATTATGTTGTGCATGATGTACCAAAAGAGGTTTGATAGACTTACTTATATATATCTTTTTACACGTGCAATCTTCTCGAATAATCCGACTCAAATAATACAAGGGATTTCTGAATAATATCTTGTAAAGCTTATATAAAGTTTAATAATTTTAAGTGATGATTATTTAAAACGTTTTTCCCCAGCATATGTATTGTAAACTCCCGTCTATTCTCCAAAGTTTTACCGCTACACAATATGTATTGTAAAACTCCCGTCTATTCTCCAAAGTTTTACCGCTACACAATATGTATTGTAAAACTCCCGTCTATTCTCCAAAGTTTTACCGCTACACAAAAATGAAACTATGGGCGTCTGTTTAATAACTTTATAGTGAAACTAAGCTTTGCGATTCCATAGCTCAGCATTAAAACTAGTCTTTGTGATTTCATTAGGTAGTAACGAAACTAATGTCTGTGACCTCATTAGCTTAGCAGCAAAAGTATAGACTCTGTGATTTCATTAATTTAATAATAAAATTAGTCTTTGTAATTTCATTAATTTAACAACGAAATAATATGGACATTCCTAGAATATTTCATGAATGTAAAATGTTCACTGAACATTTAATACAGATAAAGTTTAACCCGCTCACTATAATATTTTATATATATTTTCTTCTTTCTATATTAACAAAACCTTTATAAGAACAATGTAAAATTATAAAGTGGACTTTAATCTTGCTGTTGTGTAATCGATTAACTTCCTTTCAAGATTTCAACTCTAACCTTCCGTTTATTAAGATTGCTCCCACTTGTTACATTTTATTTTTTTCAGTCACAGGTGTCACTACTAACTTTCCGGTTGTTTAGGTTGCTCCCAGGTGTCACACCTTAATTTATGCTCCAAAATGCTATTTTTTTCTACTTTCCATTTAACTTGTTGTCGTTTCTTATTTTTCTCTTCTTACACTCTTTCGCTTTAACGCTTTAGTATCTAATCTTCCTTTGAGTTTTTGAGACTTTTTATCCTAAGTTGTTACTTTACCCAAGTGTAAAATAATGAGGAATAACTTGCTAAACATGAGCTGAATTTATTGTGTTGAGTGTCATAATGATATACATTGTCTATTGTTGATATAACTTTAAACGACTGCTGAGATTTGTAATTTATTTCAAATTATCAAATTATTTTACCATTAACGTTTCCTTCTTCTGCTACTTTAAACTTTGCTTATTTATTGAGTTATTTTAGCGTTTCTTTAACTTTATTAAGTTGTTCTAAACCATTATCTCAATTCTGAGTGCAAGTTAACAAATAACTTTTTTGCTTTTTTCTTATTTATGAAATAAACAACCAGTTTTTTTATGTGTTCTATGAGCTAAATCCTGTCTTATTTTAATTTTAGTTTCATTAACAACATTAGTTATAATATATGATATGTATAGTGTATTTATCTTTGTTATTTTTACTATATATATTATGAGGGATTATCTTGCATCTTTATATTAGTGTATGGAGTTAGGACTAACCTTTATCTCCTAAGTTAATCCAACCTTGTGAGACATTATTGTGATTACGTCAGAAAATATCTCCTACAGCTAAAATAGTAAAACAATGAATCAGTGCATTATAAATATTATAAGAAAGAAAGTTGTATTATATTAGCTATATCCATTACTAGGTTAATTTTTTTATTGATTATGTAGGTAGCTTTCTTTGATAATAAGTTAATGATAATAAGTTTAAAACCTGATTTCAGTTATTAATGATATTTTAAAAAGGTTATATGTATTCGAAGTATATATAAGTTCATGATATATTTTTCTTTATCACCTTTTAAAAAGTTGTATATGTTTTATATTCATTGTGTATTTTTTATCACATTTAAAACGTTTTATACATTCTAAGCTCATTGTAAATCCCATTTAAACAGTTGTATATACATTAATTGAGTTCATGATTCATTTTCCTTAACTTCTTCAAAAAGTTGCATGTAGAAACTAAGTTCTTGATTCGTATTCCATATCACATTTAAAAAGCTGTACATGCTCTAAATTCTAATTTTTCATACGGTTTTCATATGAAGTCTAACTGATTATTAGCAGAACCTCTCAGATATTTTCATTTCTTTCTCTTTTCTCTCTCTCGAAGCACAACTCTGGTTTTTAATCTGTGAAACGAATTGTATATCATATCGCATTATTTTTCGAGATATTATTTTACTGAAATTCGTTAGATAAGTAAAGTGATAGTTTGTATTTAATTTATGACTATTTTTTCTTCGGTATTTGGCTGTTATTAACTCACATGACTTTCGTTATGGCTAGCTGATAAGTTTCAACAATAGATCTATTTTCAGTTTCGAGTTGTTCTGTCTCACTAACTTTACATAATAAATCTATCTAATTAAAAAAAAGAACACCGTTAAATATTCCCAGAGCAAAAATACCACTGATTAGACTGATTAAAATAATACGCATGTTTCATTTGCATTCATACTTGGAATCATGACTGCCTAATTTTGTTGTTAAATGTAGGGGAGAGCAAAAAAGCTAAGTCAGTCTATAAGAAATAGTGCATTCACACTCTGAAAAGAATTGGCAGGGGGGCATATGCCTCTTTTGCCTTATATGTTAGGCACTTATGCATGGAATTATGTGAAACCAGATAAAATATATGAAGAAAATATGAATACTATGACATTTAAAGTCCTTTATGGAAATGTAATAAAAGCGAAGAACGCACACATAGTATTTGACAAAAATAGTTATCTAAAATTATTTTTCTGAATCAAAATTAAATTATTAATTTATTAGATATACGTACAATAAATTCTTCACCAGCATGTATATTATGAATATTATCATTTGACAACTAATTTAAAGATTTTTGTTATTGTAATTGATAATATTTTTCTAAAATATATGCAAAAGGTTTAGCAGATACACATCTTCGTTGTAGTTTACCGATTTGCATAAATTTCGAAAAATGGTTTACTCAAAGGCATAGTGAACACGAACTTAATTTATAATGTTATAGAAATCATTGAAAGAAAGTGGTAAACTACATGAAATGTTCGTTGGCAGAATTTATTGAGTGAGGCTATAGGTTCATCGTTAATATACTATTTAGGATTAAAGTCAGGAGTAAAACCTCTTAATTTATTTGTACGTTTCAGAAATTCACACAGAGCAACACAAGGACTGTTATCTGCGTTAACCGTCCTTAATTTGGAGCTGATAGATCGCGTTTTGTGGCAACGTGATGCGGACCATGGACCTTTGGATTCATAGTCAGACACGCTAACGACTAGACCACGTTGGCTTAAGATCATAGAGGCTCACCATAAACAAGCTACTTACCCGAGAAGGTTAGACATAGCTAACTTCTTTATCAGTTTCAAGCTCAGAAGTAGTGAAACTTCAACAAGTTGTCCTTTTGAATTATGGTACTTTTCACAATCGTGGTACAACATGTTTCTCAAAAAAGCCAATAACTCTGTGTTATATGTTAACCTTAAAATATACAAGGAAATTCTGCTATATAAAAGTATAATTTTTTTGTGTGATAAATAGGTATTTTAGTGTAAATTAAATAAAAAACATTTGAAAGGAAATGTAAAATATTGACAGTCGTAATAATCTTTATTATTTTTTAACTGTAAGGGTTTCGTGTCAATATTATATAGGATTATAACATATCAGGTTTCAAAACATAAAAAGTTTTTACCTTTATCATCCTAGTTTGGTTTAACTGTAGACAGCTGCAGGTTAGTATTAAATGTTACAATTGTCATTTAAAATCTAGAAACTAAAAGAGACATTACGTGAAGTAAAGAAATCCCTAAGGTAATTTTCTACGGCATTAACATTAACATATGACGTGTTTCTGAAAGCAAACTGTGCTTTAGAATCGATTCAGTGGTATTCCTATACACCATGGCATTATTTTAACATGATGCTTTAGAGACTAGAATATATGTTTCAGAAATGTTCGAATAAACACAATACGGTTAGTATTTAGCAACAGAAATAAATTAATCTACATTTTTAGGGAGTAGAATATGTGCTTTGGAAGTGTTGGAATAAACTCAACAAAGTTATTATTCAACAAGACAAATATTTTAATTTACATAGAATGTTTGTATTGGAATAAACTCAACAAAATGTTGTTATATAGATAGATATACATGAAAGAATAAATTATAAACATTGATTAAAATTATTTTGCATCATTTTGTATCATTTGCTTTGAATTTCCACAAAGTAAGATTATGTTAAATAAACAAAAAAATTAGTATTTTAGGGTCATATACTAAATGCCTGTGCTAGGGTTTTAAGTGTTTTAAGATGAATATTAGATAATTGAATATCATATTTTCTTTAATGGTTTTCAATGCTCTGTTCACTAGGTTGTAACATAAGTGATGCAGGGATGTGTAACTCTCATCACGATGATACCCTTCCTTTAAGGAACGTTGACATGGATTTGTATAGATTAAAGAAGTGTTTTTTCGTCATGTATCGACTTACTAACTAAACATAATTGGTATTTACGTAAGGTGTTTGGTGGTATTGATAAGTTCATGGAAAATTTTAGTACAGTGCTTGCATAGCTAATTTTCAATTGTATGTATATATATATATTTCCCTATGATACTGGTATTTTCAACCTGAACTGTACTTTTTCGACATATGGGGCTTAAAAATTTTCGAGCATGGATTTTTCTTATTCTATTTAATTTTGCAGTTGTATTTCCACCTCCTGCTTTGAAAAGAAATAAGCAGGACCGTTGATCAGTACAGGATCTAGTTACGTTTGGGCACAGAATGAAATATTTTGTGTTTTTTTTGTTTTGTTTGTTGATAAGCGCAATACATGAGCTATCTATGCTGTGCCGCAGGTATCGAAACCCGATATTTAGCGTGGAAAACCCTCTGATTTGCCGCTGAGCTATTGTTGCAGCTCTGATTATTAAATCAAAGCACATTACATGTACTCACAAGATGTTGTTACTTAATATGACTTTCAGAAAAATTATCACATTAACATGTGTACTTACATTTTTCACGTACAAACACATATATGGATTACAGTTCAAGTTCCTTTTGATGAAACAGACACTGTCAATTATTATTTTTTAGTTCATAAAGCTGGTATATTTTACTATTCTGAAAGGAGCACTAATGAGTTTTATGTAGATAGATACCTTTACTCAGGACTGTATGCATTACTTTCAATGAGAAATCATTACAAGTAGGAGTGTATATATATATATATATATATATAGAGAGAGAGAGGCAGAGAAAATAACAATCGTGACAATCGATTTTTGTTAAACTTTTAAGCCTATCGGCTGAGGTTCTATGGTCGAATTTTGTGAACTTAATGAACTTCCTTAGTATCTCTATGCTATAAATATATTAGAATTTCATAAATGTACTGAACCACACCAGTGTCCCTGTGTTCTAAATATATAATAAATTTGTTAAACTTGTTGAACCCTATCACCGTCTCTATGTTCTAAGTATATTCGAATTTTGCAAACTCGCTGACCTTCATTGGTGTCATTCACATAATAATATTTTTATCGTTAGAGTAGTTTTCCTTTTCTTTATAGATGAATAGTCATTATCAAAGTCGAGCTCATAAAACACACGAACTTCAAGAAATAAATAAATACATAAAATGGTATAAAAGGTATTATTATAATAATGCAACTTCCTTTATGATGTGAGTTAGCAATAAGAAACTTTCCAAAAGTAATATTAAGTATCTCAGGGTATGTTCTTTACGAATTGGAGGACAGTCGAATATAGATCTTGTCAGCAACCTTGCGGTAGATATGTGTGAATGTTACCTAGAGAACAGCAAGATAAACACAAAGGGGAACATGTAAAGCTGAAGACGTATTCTGTTTACAGAAAAGTCCTCGTTCGAATTGTTCGGCAACAATTAAAAGAGTTTGTTTGACGTCGGAGAGAAAATTGGTAGCGCGGTCAGTGTACGACATTTACAGTGAAGCGTGGTTGGGGATCAGTATAACTTGGGGACTGCATATCAGTCAATGGTGTTGAGTGATTTGTAAAATTGGTGTCACCCTGACTGCTGATAATCAAAGTCTAATTCTGATTAATTATACCGTTCCCTCAGAAACACGACTCATAGCACAGATATTCAACTTCCAACAAGACAATGGTCCCAAGCATACTGTATCTTAATGACAAAGCTGCTGATAGAACAATCACAACGTTTGGCATGCACAAAGTCCTGATATAAGCATGCTTGATTCTGTGCAGGTTTATGTAAAAATTTAGAAGGTCAAAAGGCGATGAAATAATTTGGTTGAATTTTGGAGAGTAATAAAGGACATTTGGAACTATATTGCACAATTGTAATTGATGAACTGTATGGCAGCATGAAAACAAGACGTAAAACTCTGTGTAAAGCAAAGGACTCGGAAAATATTAGTGCATTGTGCAACTTATTCGCTTTGCTTTTGTATTTTCTCTAATAATGTTTTGGATCATTAATACATTCAGCGTATAGTTGTAATTATACTCGTTTTTTGTGACTTCTTTATATGTATTACTTGTTCTTTCCATAATCATTTCCATTACATTACTGCCTGTTTAACGAAGTGATGCTTAACTTTCCTTTGTATGACAAACACTCTGTGTGTGTGCGTTGTTTCCCTATGTTTTTTACTAACGTGTTTATATCATTCTAGTGGAACGAAATGTGAAAATATTCTAAACAAACTAGAACAACGATAGTGATGGTCGTTATTAATATTAACTTACGACCAGAGCATGCTTCTTAGAGCGAAACTAAAACTCAACCTGATAATTTAATCAGTTCGCTAACCAAATACATTTCTTACGTTTCTGCTTATAAATGTTATAATGGAATGCTTCATCAGTTGGGTACCCTGGTTGTTCAAGATATTTTCAGACGTATTACCATTTTCACGAGGTTGGGCCAGCTCAGGAGAATTAGATTAGTCCTAATTAAGCTAACAATACAAACCAATCTCTATAACAAAAATATTCTGATAAAAAATAAATAAAATTAACGACATTCGATATATTAAATAGTATGACCAATTCTGTTAATGAAAGTAACAATAAATAAATAAAATAATATACCTTACTTAGGGAACACAGAAGCATCAGCTGTTGGTTACACTACTGCTGTAGAAGCAAATGTATTTGAAAAGCCTAACCTTAGTATAACATGTTTGTTTCTTTCTGCAATTCTCCATAGCATGTCTTTTGACAAAAAAAATAAAAAATACAAAAAAGAACTCATTAATTCACGCCTACTATGTGAAGTTATAACAACCAAAAGTGTAAATTTATAAGAATAACAACTAAGAGAAAAACATTCTAACCAAAAGTAAACATCTTCTCAGAAAACTCTAAAATTCCAAACAACTATATCCTTTCTTTAAAATGAAAATGACAATAATAAATGACAGCAATTTGAATGGAATATCTTCTCAGATAATTAATAAAATAATGACATACTATAAATTATTATAGCAATAACAATTAGATATAAATTGTGGTTTAAACGCTGAAAGGCTCGGCATGGCCAGGTGGTTAGGGCGCTCGACTCGCAATCTGAGGGTCGCGGGTTCGAATCCCCGTCACACCAAACATGCTCGCCCTTTCAGCCGTATGGGGTGTTATAATGTGACGGTCAATCCCACTGTTCGTTGGTAAAAGAGTAGCCCAAGAGTTGGCGGTGGGTGGTGATGAGTAGCTGCCTTCCCTCTGGTCTTACACTGCTAAATTAGGGATGACTAGCGCAGATAGTCCTCGTGTAGCTTTGCGCAAAATCCATAACAAACAAACAAACGCTGAAAACCGGCGATATTAGAAGATCAATATACTGCTATTCAAATATTTCGCCGGCTTTGAGCGTTAACTCGTAACTTTTAAAGTATAATAATCCACATATAAAGAAGAGTTTCATAGAATCTTTTTCTCTATATATATATATAAATAAATAAATAATTTCAACTAAACTAAATTGATTTAACTATTTAACTCTGAATTTATTTCAATTTCATTTTAATGAATTAAATAATTAAAACAAAAAAAAACCTTCTAACAAGGTTTCAGAATGTTTACATGTTTAAATGTATACAGCGAAACAAAAAATTGATATTTATTTATGAGAATGTTTAATCATTTTGTGTTACTGGGTCCTTAGATCAACCAAAACTTTGAAATATGCTATTAAACATTACACCTGCTAACCTTCAAGGGCATTATAACATAATTACCCAAACGAATTAAACAGTAAAGTATTTTTTAAACGATATATTATACGTATGAAAGTTGCTTTATTGTATTATTATTATGTAGAGGCTGTTTATCATCCCTGACACCACTGGTATGTTTGTTTTGAGGCCTTCGCTGGCTGAAGGATGTGACGGCAAAATGGAAGTCAGTCTCCCGCTGAGACGGTTGATTCCTGTACTGAGAATTTCTGCAAACCTGCATGGGTTGATGGGCCGTTAAACGTCCGTATAGTTCGTATCATTTTTAATCCGCCGACTTACTCAGTCCAACCTCCTGCTATGGGAACTAATTGAGATGCTTTAATCGCACAGGAATTATTTTGTAATGTGATGGAAAGTGTTATCATGAATAACAAGATGAATCGGGTGTGAGAAAAAAAAAAGAGCAAGGACCTTGTGAAAAGAAAAACGTACAAGTTGAACAAGATTAAACAAAGTTGACAGCTAATACCTGCGATTTGAATAATATCAAAAGATTGTTTGAAATTCTTTTATGTATGTGCTGTACTCCAGTGTTTAACTACATGTCGAAAATGTTCATGTGCGTCGCAAACTAATTCTATGTAGTTGTAGCCCGGGTACGCTCTGTATGTTTTCCACACTTTTCGGTAGAAAGTAAAAAAAAATTAAATTATGTTGTTTTCAGAGTTTCCGGGACGGAAAACAGCAGTGTTAAAGTGAGTTTCTAACTTTCTCTTTCCTTAAGGGGCGAACTAGGTTAAGTGAAGTTTAGGAATCCTGTTTGCCTGATTCTATTACAGGAATAACAACGTGTTTTTAATTAACGAGCTGAGTTATTCTTGTCCGCGAATCAGATAACAGTTGCGAGTGTACTCGGTCTTGGTATTTACCTGTTGACCAGCTGAACTAACAGACACTAATCACTGTTTTCTTGCGTCAAGCGGAGCTAACACTCCACTAACTATGTTTCACACTTAAAGTTAAATCTAAAACTCAGTGGTGTATGGCAAATGTAAAAAAAAAACAAAAAAACAAACTGAATCACTGAAACTCGCCCCAGACACGATGAAAGTAAACAATGAATCTACTCTTCGTTCACGGAAGGTGAACCCCTAACACAGCACAAAAAGTTTAAGAGCTCTCCTGAAATGAAATGGAAGAAAATAAACGAATCCGTAAAAACATAATTCTAACTCGAGAACTTTAATAAGTGTTCTTGCAATGTTAAACAAAAGGAAAATCTGGACTTCTGCTGAACAAGTTAACGGCATAACAGCACAAACGAAAATTTCCTTAAATCTATGTAAAACCTTTGTTTAATATGTATTATATCTCTGTAATTCTGGTGTAAAATCTCTGCTCTCCTAATCCCCAACACTCTCTTAAATGTGTAAAAAAATTTTTTAGAAGTGTAGAACCAACGAGAATTAATAAAGACTTTAATAGAAAAATAGCACCGTTGGTCTTCTTTGTAAGTTAGACCGAGTGAAATGAAACCACCAAATAAACATAATCCCACGTTAAGTTAAGAAACTTTAACTTTAGCCTACATAAATACACTAGAACTGTGAAGTCCAAGTTCTTTCACCAACGAAACAATTTCACTTAAAAACGACTCTAACAATGGCCACATAATCACTTATCTGTTTTTGTATTGTTGTATACTGTGTTAGTGGAGTATTATTCATTTATATTGTTAACAATAAAGCATTATTATTTTTTGTATGAATCTGAGTCTTGTCTCTTTGTGACTTAACTGTCGTAACTTGTTGCTATATATATATACACCCAGGATCCTTAACTGTCGTAACTTGTTGGTAAATATACACCCGAGATCCTTAACTGTCGTAACTTGTTGCTATATATATATACACCCAAGATCCTTAACTGCCGTAACTTGTTGGTAAATATACACCCAAGATCCTTAACTGTCGTAACTTGTTGGTAAATATACACCCGAGATCCTCGAACCTCCAGTAACTCGCTGGCTTAACTTTTCGCTTTGCTGGTTATCCGCGAGATATCACATACTGAACTATGAAAATAACTGATAAAAGAAATATTGGTTTATATGGATTTATTAGGTTAATATTTAAACTTTGACATTCACATTGCTGTACTTTTTTATATTTATCTAACCCTCTTGAAACTTGTCAATGACGTCATATTAAAGTCCTTTATAGATTTTTCCTACTTGGTAGACTATAATCTACTTAGCTGTATTTTTTCAGTATTTTATTTTGAACATTATTTTGTTGACCTTGAAAATGATTTGTCTTGGACGGACGGACCTTGACCTTCTTCAATTCTTGGAAAGGTATTGAGCGAAAACATGATGAATTTACAAAAACAACAAAAAAAAAAAACATTAAATGGGACCCTAGTCCTTGACTTTTGAAATTTGACGCAAGAGTATCAAAGTCAAAGATAATACAAAAAGCACTTGAACTTTGAACTGTATTTAATATCGGAATAAACAAAATATTTACCTTGAGTAAAATGATTCCTCGATAATGCAGTAAATCTTCTAGCCACCTAATTCAAGAATATGTGAAAAGGATACAAATTTAGATTTTATTACAAAATTTAATCTACCTTAAAGTCTTCGTGTGGATAACCTTAAAATAAAAGATATTCCTAGTCCCCTGGTGAGTCAGCGGTAAGTTTACGGACTTCACTTTCTACGTCGGGATTTTGGTCGATTTTTAGGACCAGGGGGGTCAGTTGCTTCGTAGACCTCTTTTCTTCATCCCTGCCAGGAAGTTGGTGTATACTCTATTTATACTGATTTTAAAGTAGTATCCACTTACTTTGTTACATTACTAATGTTCATTAAAGTATTGACGAGTGTACACAATTTTTAGTTTAATATACCGTTTTCAGGCCATACCCATTTTAGCTTGTATGTTTACATTACTAATGTTCATTAAAGTATTGACGAGTGTCCACAATTTTTAGTTTAATATACCGTTTTCAGGCCATACACATATTATGATATATGTGCGAAGAAACAAAAGCGATTTCTAGAATCCTGATTTCCTAAATTAAGAAAGAACCTCGCTTTCTTCCCTACATTAATGGTTTTTAGTGCTTTATTATCCTGGATTGTTTACATAATTTATCTCAAAAATCCTTTTAAATTTACAATTACATATACAAAAAAAAAAAAAAAGGTTTTGGGCGAGCTTATGTAGTTAATGTTCAGGTTTCGCGTATTTTCTGGACATCATCTCCATGAAGTATTGGGGTCAGCTGCCTGCAGCGGGTCACTATTTTAATACCGGAACAGTCTAATCGAGTTAACAATGTATGCTTCTAGAGAGTAGCATATCTGTATGGTCAATTAAAATTCTTCACAGTTTGAATAATACGTTTCATAAATTCAGTCAGAATGCTGCATTCAACTAAACAAATTATTATCTCAATTATCTGGAATTATGCACCTCTATATGACTCATAAACGTTAGGGTTTTTCTGTGTAAACAAGCTTTAGTAGCTGTTGTTCTTTTGTGTGTTTTTTGTACATATGTTGTTAAGTAAAGTTAGTTATGTTGCTGATTTATGCTTACCACTAATTTTACTAAATTAATATTTCAATATTTCAACTGAAAGTTATTTCTACGTCTGAAGTTGAACTTAACATTATCAGAAAATAATCAACTATTCACAAGGAATATGGAATAAAACAACTAAAGGTTATATCTTGAATTCGTACGAGTTACGAGAACCAATATGCAATTCGTTGTCATAGGCCAGCTCTTTTGAATTAATCCACGTGTTGTAACGTAACAATAATCTAAATAGCTTTTTTATCAGCTTAGAAATGCCGCTTACGAACAAGCTTTTTATATCTTAAATAATTCCGTATTTTCAACACGTTACGTGTAATATTGTTTCTCAAATACGTTAGTGTTTCTATTTATAGTTCACTGTTTATTTGTGATTTGAAAGTCAAAATCGTGTAC
Organism: Limulus polyphemus; assembly: GCF_000517525.1. Taxonomy (NCBI): domain Eukaryota; kingdom Metazoa; phylum Arthropoda; class Merostomata; order Xiphosura; family Limulidae; genus Limulus; species Limulus polyphemus. The sequence goes on along the minus strand of NW_013666008.1, from coordinate 546,404 downwards.
TTAAACACTATGGTAATAACATCAATGTGCTATACAGAGATATTAAGACAACTGTATCATATACCATTTTATATATAATTTCCCTTTCATGATACTGATGCGACATTTACCTATACTTACAGATACTGTAATATCTATAGAGTGTTGGTACAAGCATGACTATATTTACAGTCACTGCAACAACTGTAGAGTGTTGGTGCAAACCCAACTGAAATTTACAGTTACTGTAATATCTGTAGAGTGTTGGTACAAACTTGACATCTATTTAGAGTCACTGTAACATTTGTGGAGTGCTGGTACTAACAGTAGTTATATTTACATTCATTGTAATATCTGTAAAGTGTTGGTGCAGACTTGAGATATATTTACAATTACTATAATACCTGTAGGGTATTATAAACTTTGCCATTTTTCCAAAAATTGTGAATTTCGTTATTTTAATTGAACTATGGGATCCTTTTGTAAATGGTATTGAACATCGAAATAACAATTCAAAGTAGTGTTACGTATTACAATTTCAAACAGCCTAAAACTGAATTAAATTGTAATTTAGATTTAGTAGTTAAATAAATGTCGGTATATATCCAATTTATGATATTTGCCAACAAGATTGATACACAGTTTCTTTTTTGAATACAAATATATTTTAATACACAAACAATTAATACAATGTACAATAACAGTTATTACAAATAGTTATTACAAACAATGATTTATATACAAAAGTTCCACAAACTTATAAGCAATATAAAGTCTTCTTTCTAGTCTGGAACTTCCTTGATGTCTTTTCGAGGGTTCACGATGAGCGAGTTAATTTCGAGGTGATATATGTAGATACAATTCACTTAATAGGGAGCTAGCTAACTCTCTGAAATTCACTGATCACACGCCGATTACAGGTCGAGCTTGAGTTTTTTTACCGCTGAAATTATATAATGTCTTTGTAAAAATACTAATGTCCAATGTGAATCCACTGAAGTTGAATGATTTGTAATGTTCAAAATTTATAAACGTTCCTGATCAATATATCTGAAGTTCCTGATTAATAAGCGTTAATCACAGTTACAGCTTACGAGGTTTAAAGTATATTAACTATAGCAAATCAATAATACATACTGTTTTTTGGCGCGTCGCGTTGGTTATATTTTGTTTGTTTGTTTGTAATTAAGCACAAAGCTACACAATGGGCTATCTGTGCTCTGCCCACCACGGGTATCGAAACTCGGATTCTAGCGTCGTAAGTTCGCAGACATACCGCTTTGCCACTGGGGGGCGGGTTATATTTATAGGCGTGTGGAGAGTTTTTCGAAATTTCAGTTTTACGTAACAATACTGACGCTAACACTAGCATTTACGTACACACACATATATTGTTGATTCTTACTCTCGAGAATCTTCTACAACTTTATAGAATAGGCGGGAGTTTCGCAATACATATTTAACAGTATAAGTTATGTACCTTTCTAAATACAAGTTTAATTTAAGCAAACATCGATTTTAAAATGAATATATAATAATAAATCCGTCACATGAGGTATAAAAATCTTTGTTAGAGAAAAGCGCTTCTAATCGATTTCATTCTCATCATAGTTATAAAAACAGTCAAGTTAGCAGAATACTAATTTCTCCTATATCTATTCAATACTATATTTACCTATTAATAATTTAACTTTAAGTTCACTGAATTTCAAAGCTTCATTCATTTTTCTCGCAATCTCTATTACTTGCTTCAAAGTTATCGAGGTTGTTAATTTTCATCATGTGTAGGGCGAGAAGTAAGAAATCTCTTTTAGAACACCGTATTTGTCATGAAATACTCAGCACAATTCCCTGGCATGATTAAGGCAAACGTATCAAATCTAAAACATATTTTCTATATTTTCTTATTTACTCCAAACCAAGACACATTTTTTACTGATATGACAAATGTGCCGAAACATTGTTCTTGAGCTAATTCAATCCAAGACAAATTCTCTACTATTGACAGGAGTGCCTAAAAGTTAGTTCTGAGCTAATAAACGAATATCGAGAAGTTTTTCTCTTTAAAAGATTGCTGGAACATTGTTCTGAGCTATAGCAACTTTCTTATTAAAAACAATAACTTCTATTTGTTGATGTTTTGAGCCTCAACTAAGTCTTATTATAATAAAATAAAGGCAATTTTCTGAAGGATATAAATAAAATAAGGACAGATGTCTGGTAAAATTACCATGGTTCATTACCGTGTGATTTTCTGAAGCATGCTGTCATATAATTGTGAAACAAAAATCCATACCTGAAACTATAAACAATAAGTTTTTGCAAATGTAGGCTTAGATACAACAATTAGAAAAAACTACAACTAGTACGTTCTTGATAAGAAAATAAGTAATTATTCAGGAAATGAAAACTATTAACATATCCTAGAAAGTTTATATACTTATTCGAGCGTCTTGAAGATAGGACAATAAATAGAGGTGAAGTCGGGAATTATCTTAATAAAACATATCGACATCAATTATAGAACACTTGACGCCATTTTTCTAAGGGCGTGTATTTATTCGCAGAAACTTTTTAAGTAATTTATTTCATATCGTTAAGAAAAATTCTAACTGAACTGTCATGACGAAATTAATGAAAATGTTTAACTCTGCGTTACACGAATGGTTTAATGTTGTAAATAAACAGTCAAGGACTGTAATTATTGGATCCTCATTATTAAATATGAATCAGACTCAACAACATAACAGTGAAGGTGTATTGGCATAGCCGAATGATTAGTTAATCCTCAAGGCATTAAATAATAATAAAATATTAAATCTGTAATATATATATATATATATAATTAACGCATGATGTTTATGCAGTTAATTTTAGTACTGTCGTAATACAACTTTTCTATCAAGACTAGCAAACCTAAAAACTAGAACACAAAGACCTCATAACATCAAAATAATATAAGTATCCGTAGTTCATTTAGTATCACTTAATTTATAGATAACGATATTTACTTCAGTACTAACACAAGGCTTAACTAAAAATACACAAAACTCACTGTTCCTCAGATATATATACATACATACATGTTATTCTGTGTGCTTGCAATTCGGTCTTGTAAATCTCCAAACATCCGTACAAATGTAATACGTTTACAAATATCACCAAACATCGTTTTCCCGATCTGATAAAACTGTTTTCAATAAAAATATGCTTTCTTAATTTTCGGTCTTAGGAGACAGGAGCACTTGTTCTGATCATATCATGACAAACTAAGGCAGAACTTTGGATGATGAACTGCTAGTTAAAATAGTAAATTTTGTATTGTTATATAACATTCAAACACTTAACACCACCTTAGATGGGTCATCTTAGACAAAGAAGTTTTAATTGTACCTCAATATTACATATGGATTAGTTTTGGTTAGAGTAACTTAAGACCTTCCCCTTCAGTTCATGTTTTTAAAGCTTTATATTTGTTATATAGCTCCGAGAAATCTGACTTCATGTACCGTAAATACCCGCGAATAAAATACAGATTTTGAGTTTGTTTGTTTGAAGTTAAGCACAAAGCTACACGGTGGGTTATCTGTGCTGTGCCCACCACGAGTATCGAATCGCGATTTCTAGCGTTGTAAGTCCGCAGTATAATGTACAGTATATCTTTTTGGCCTTATATACTAGGGTAAATGAATATGTTGATGTATAGTGCGCAGAGCAATTCTAATAACAGATCGGTATTGTTGTGCTGATTAGTAATTGTATGTGGGTGTGTGTGAGGGAATACCATTGTCAACTAATTAATCATATTAAAGAATTATTATGTTTGTAAAGAATAGGAGAGAGAGACAACAACGGAATGTTACTGTTAATGAATCTATATAAATAAAAGCACTGTCTGCTGTCTGTCCATGTAACCATTTCGCAGGATTTGGACGTATATTCACCAAACTGGTATGGAGGTTCATTAGGTCCATGCGATGGTACATACAAATTTTCAGTTTTGCATTTTGTGGTTTTTATGGGTGTTTTTTTATCACTACCCCACCTCCGTAGGATAGTAAAATCATCTTACGACCTAGCGCAAAAAGTTCCTAAAAATCAAATAAGTTTCATCAGATTATATTTTGACTGATCTTTCTTAGCAAATACCAGCATATAAACCGTGCAGTTTTTGTGGTTGACAAAATGAACCCGTTATACATGTATGACTTGAAGCCTAAAAGATAAATGACATGAATTCAGACTTTTGCTCATTTTTGTCGTTATGGTTCTTTTTTTTTTTTACTTCAGGTGATCCGGTAGCAACAAACGATGGTGACGTCAGAGTATAAGGTGTGTTGAGACAACACTCGAATTGAAAATTTCACTTGAAAAATACTGAAATAATACTGTTTCCTCGTATTGTGCGCACTCTTATCTGAGCCCAAAAAGTTAGGAAAAAGTGCGCACTATACGCGAGTATTTACGGTAACAGTGAGATTCTGCATGATAATGCTTGAAATGTGATCTGTATAACACCATTTTTATTACTTTTATTTCCCACATATCATATATTTGAAACGAAGAAGCAATTGCATTCTCATTGATTACTTATAATTGCCATGAACTTTCAGCTGTGTATTTATAATTTTATAAAATTGAATTTTCATCTTAAATACCATGTGATTTGGCTTCTGGGAAACAGAAGTTTTTGTTTTTCTATATCGCGTAGCTTATCCTTGTTAATTATTACACCTTAAGAACATTAACTGTTTGAGTTTGAATTCAGTTTTTGTATATATCTGTAGTTTAGAAATTTCAATTTAGTTTAGTATAAGTTAGCTATCTAATTAATTGTGGTCGGCAACGATAATTTCTTTAGGTTTGATTTACTTAAATGCAACATTAACTGACAGTGCAGAGTGTGTTCAGCAACCATCGTGAACTTGAACCTTTCACCTTCCAATCCGCAGCCTGGCACAATAACTATTAAGTCAGTCTCAGCCTAAGTAAATTTTAATTGGGTTTAAATCTCAGCAAGAGTAGACTAATCTGAACAAACTGTGGACATGTAAGAAATGGAACAGTCAAGCCTACCATTTGGTTAATTGTAGCTATGTAGACGGCAGGTAAAGCTGGCTAGTTGTCCTTTCTATTACTGCAGCTATAAATTAAGGGCGATTATGCTTGAATGTTGGGTTGTTGGCTTGACCTTTTAATCAATATATTGTATATGTGCCGTTCTGGTTGAAATTAGAAGACTTTCTTATTATGGTGTTTACGCCTTTTACAAACCGGCGAAGAATAATTACAGTTATACTTTATACATGTTATAATACATTGGTATTAGACTTATTGTATTTTAATTGTATTCTTGAAAATTCCTAAGGGACTAGATTAAGAATGTAGTTTTAAAAATGTAATAGGCCTAATACTAATGTCTTATGGAAAGTATAACTGTAATAATTCTTCGCTAGCTTGTAAAAGGCATACAAACCATAACAATTGTTGATACAACAAATGGCCTATATAAATAGTGTTCCGACCAGTACTGTGTTTGTTATATCCCATCCGGCCTGAAAAGCTCTGGATTGAGCGAAACGCGTCGTCGACAATAAATATGACAACTATAGTGTGGTTGACATACTGTTATTATACACTCTTCTAACTGTTAAAAATCCCTAAGGGACTAGATTAAGGGCGTATTGTTTGAAACAGGCCTAATACTAAGACTTTCTTGTTGATAATATAAATTTTCAGTATCTAACTTTAGAACCGTTTTCCTATTCTTATTAGATTTACTTCTTGATAACGTGGAATTACTATCCAAAATATTATTAATCTAAAAGGTTTGTGGTTGTCTTTTAATGCTTCTATTATTGAATACTTATAGCATTATTTATCCTTTCCAATATATTCTATTATTGAATACTTATAGCATTATTTATCCTTTCCAATATATTCTATTATTGAATACTTATAGCATTATTTATCCTTCCCAATATATTCTATTATTGAATACTTATAGCATTATTTATCCTTTCCAATATATTCTATTATTGAATACTTATAGCATTATTTATCCTTTCCAATATATAAAACAGTTGTTTAGATATGATGACACAGTAACTTACCGTCAAACCGCGCATGTGCATGTTTTTCTTATAGCAAAGCTACATCGGGCTATCTGCTGTGTCCACCGAGGGTAAACGAACTCCTGATTTTAGCATTGTAAATCCCAAGACTTACCGCTGCCCCATCGAAAGACACACCCATCGCTTAATAAGCAATTTATTTATGGATAAGTGGAATATTATTGTAATAAACTTGCCCACTGAAAACATTTTCTTTCTTGAAAAATATGCATAAAACAAATTATTATTAAGTGATTTTATATATTTCGTCAAATTGACCTGTAAATAAGTTTTTGATTCTTTTAATGATCGACTATAATCAAAGATTAATACTTTGTACATTTTTAATATCTTCTGTTGTCAACTATCTTTGCGGTAGAATCGGATTGCAAATTTATAATCAATTCCTTGTGAATCGCAAAATGATAAGTTTTACCATACAAACTAATAACTATAAACAGATTAGCTGTATAACCTCTGTAATTTTGGACTACTGACCATAGGTAAAACAGCCAGTCAACAACAAGTTTTTTTTTCGCGGCTTTGAAACTAACATCGAGATAACTGTCACTCTTATAACTACCCACAGCTGAAAGTACAAAGCTTGTTCAGAAACACCGTGCACGAATCTGGGATCTTTCGTTCTGTAGCCCGGCACATTAACGACCTGGCCACCCTCAGTATAAATCGAAACAAGGAACTTATGTTGATCAAGCACTAGTTTTCCATATACTGTGTCCAATACTTTCATAAAACTTTGCTGCTGCTTGACGGATTCATAACACTTTAGATGCTTCATTTTCTCAAACTTGTAAAGAAAAGAAATAATAGTGAACGTTATTTTGAGACACGTGTGTGAATTTTATACATCGATTGTACTAGATATTGCATATATATAGTCCTTTCTGGTATCAAATTATTTAAAATATTTAATCCTTTTTTTTATGTGTCACGTATGCGCATTTTATGCTTAACTTCCCAAATATAATTTCACGAGTAACATTTGCCATGAGTAACCGAGATTGTAGTCAATGTGTTACGCAATTTTTTATGCTTATGATTTTGCATAAAGTATTGTAAGTACTTATGGATAATATTTGTCACGTTTATATGATATTCTTCGCTGTATATTTTAATTACATTATCACGACTATTTGTAAATAAAGTGTAACATATATTCCTTTATTCCTTTTAACGAGTAATTTAATTTTTTCTATCTTCCCGGATAAAACAATTGAAAAACAATCTGATAGGACAAGTACTAAAATATGTAGATTTCCCTTATTAAATGAATAAAGTAACACTAAAAAATGTGCAAGTTTTATCATGAAGCACATGTTATACTGACCACAGTTTACATGTTTAGACATTTTACTGTTAAAGCACATTAACACGAGTCTACAATAAAAAAAAGAATCATCGTTGTTCTTCGACACATACAAATAAATAAATCAGATGAACAAGAATTCGTAATGAACCAACTATTTATTCCCCTGTTTTCTCAGTAATATTTGAGTTATTTTAAATATAACATTACAGTGACGAGATATCATTTTTCTTCAAGAGAAACATGCAAACCCAAGAGCTCAAGTGAAATAACGACTTCACTAGATATAGGGTGCTGACAAAAAAAACGGTGAAAATTATATTTACAAAACATCTGCTGTGACCGAAAAACCAGAATAACATACTTACTGGTGGTATATGTTAAAACAATACTGTCAAAAAATTGCTCATGAAGGTTGTGGGCAATAAATTAATCGCATCATACAAGTTATGGTAAGTATACCATCTTAATTGTGTATTTTAACACCTGCTTAAAATTATCCAAACAATTTCAATAAATTAAGTAGAGCAAGAAAGCAGAGCGACCTATTTATCTATCTTATAATAAAATGAAGTCATATAATTGACATTATGTATATTTATATATATATATATAACTTTATAAATGTGCAGTAATAAGCTAACAATATTTATTTTAGAAAATATATCCATTATTTGAAAAAAAGACGTTCGAAAGTACCTTTTTTGTTTACTGATTTTTACTACAGATGTTGTAAATGTCTGAAGAATAAAGCTGGAATTTTAAGTATTTTACCACTAAATACGAAAGCAAATTATATATATTTTCAGTTTGTTGTTAAGTAACCAAGCCTTATCTCTTTAAAAAAAAGAATGTATATAGGATAGGAAAAAGAAAAAAAAAAGAAGCGTTTATACCCTCAAAAAGAAATGTAGATAAAAAAATCTTTGGTCATACAATTCATACCCACGATCATTACTTATAAGCAAGGTAACAACCCTCCCATTACAACACAACATAAACAAAAAAGAACAGACATTTTAAGTACACTGAACGATAAATAGCAGGTATGGCTAGGCCCTGCGAGCGCTTCCGTCACGGAGTTTCTGTTTAACTTTTCTTCCATACCTAGGATCGCCTTACATTAGTAAGCCAGGCTAAAATAATATTTGTTTGTTTAAAACAACATATCAAAAGTGGAATAGTTTAGGTATCGTAAACTGAAGCCGCCATAGTGGAGGAACTCAAAGAGCCATGCCTTTCAAAATCATTAACTTATACACAAAATTAAATATAAATATGACTATAAGAGATGTGACTACAATAGTATTTTTGTTCTCTTCTAAAACAAAATGTCAGAGAGGTCAACACAGTCAAAGACATCCACAAATGTGTCGTTGTTTAAAAACTTTATCAAACATATCCAAGATACAGATACATAAAAATGACTTTAGTGAACCCATAATGGAATAGTTTTGGTTGTCAATTCGATATCGCAAAATGTATCAACTTCGGACATTTGGTTTTAGAGGAGTCTCTATATGGTGTTTATTAAGTGACCTAGGTTAAGAAACAGTTTAAATCCGGAAAAGATTGTGACACACCGGAAATGAGCTAATTAACAATATATAAACATTGTGATACGACGAAAATGAGCTATCTAAAAATATGAAATGACGAACAAAATATATTTTTTTTCATATACGAATGCAAAAAAACAAAACATGAGCTTTGAGATTACTAAGGCATATTTAAAGCTTATACAAATAGATTATAGATATAACTTAAAGATTCTTTTAAACCCAAATTCTATTTTCCTTTTCGTCAACATCCAGTTCATGGTTTGAGCCTCTCAAAAAACACATATCAGTGAAGATGTTTCGATGAGCGCCCTCTCGTTGTTTCATCATATATTTAATAACAGTAAAAAAATAGGGGATTTCCACTGACCAATTTGGTCATACTTTAAATTCGTTTCTTTTTCTTTTCATTCGAAGATGACTTAGTCGTAAGAGGTAGGTAACCCTATTAGGCGTTTCCCCAAAGAATATTAGCTGCCCCTGAGGAGAAGTGAATAGCTACATCGCATATATCGCCTCTTTTTTTAGCACACATCAGTCGGTGGCGTCAATTCACTTCTATGTCCTGATTGATTTGAACGCTCCAAATCTTCTGGAAGAACTAACACCTTTCAGCTTTGAAAGTATTGGGGCTGATTGGTGGCCCTCCGTGTCCCGTGGTGTTCGCTGATGCAGGTCTGGCTCCATGAGTATAATAATAGGATGGATCTGAAATACGATGAATGAAATGATCGGTAAAAAAATGACCGACTATTTGCTTTGATACAGAAAGATTTTGGAGAAATGACATTTTAGAGTACAAAACTTAACTGTGGAAAAAAACCAAGACATCTACATAGCCTCAAATATTAGAATAAAATAGAATCTAATAATATTTTCTTTTGGCACTACTTTTCTTGGTAATTTCTGAGGCTAATTAGTAAAACATTTAAGAATGGAATTATTTAAATGAATAATTTAGTTGGTATAAATTACTAGAATTATTCAAGAGGAAGCATTGATACACAAAAGTCATTATAATTGTACAAACGTAATACTATTCAGACTAGCAAAGTTCGTCAAAGCTTTTTTTCTTATAAATGTAACATTTAGCGATTTGGTATTCAGTTACTGATGTTATTTTCGTTTTAACGTTTTATACAGCTAAATTTTACTTACTGATAATACCGTTTGAACTATAGCCATAAACACCGTAAGCTGCAGCAGAAGAATACTGACTGTAAGGAGAGGTATATGTATAGTCAGTGGCGGGAACACCAGTGACACCTGTGGGTCCGATTCCTCCGGCCGTTACTGTACAAGCAAATACAAATATTGATTAAATCGAATTTTTGGAATAAAAAGAGGTAAGGAAATCGCGTTAATTTCAACTATTTTTTACACTGAGTAAATTATGCAACTTTCTTTAGTTATTTATATATACTTACCCATCGCGTTGGATTCAAGTTTGACATGATAAGAAAAAAAGGTTTTCGTGATTTATCATGCTACATCACACGTTTTCGAACAGTTAAAAAATTCTGATAATCTGTTGTTACATTATAATAACAAATTGTTTTATAAGGCTTGTAAACTGAACAAGAGACGAAATTACATCATCGGATTGGATTCTTGGGCCATCTCTACCGAAAAAGGGTTGACAAGTTAGTCAGCATTTCAGCTTACAGAACTAAATGTGTCTATACCCCATCTTCAGGTGGAAAATATGCAGAGCAGAAAACAGAAATGAGGGGTTATTTTTCAACAGTATCTCCTCAAATCTGTTTAGGTTGCAGTAGAGCTTCACAGCAAATAAACATTTTTTTTCCTTTGAAAAATAAAATAAAGAAAGTCTCTGAATGCACAAAGGGGGGTAAGAATGCCAAAAACTTTAAAAGGAGGATATGGTTCACGAATTACTTACAAAAACCCGTTTCATTTATTAGGCCATGATATTCCAGTAAGTGTATAATGAGCTACACAGCCGAACGGCTATCTATAAGAACCTTTGTTATCGAACACAGAAAATCTATGTTTTCCTTAAAGAAATAGTTAATCACACCAGTTCCAAAATAGATGTCATTTTAATGATCTAATAAGGCTTAGTTATGTCAGGAAAGAACTATATTCACTGATTATCTGCCAAGAAACAGATAAAAATAGGAAGTGAAATAAAGAAAACACTACTCCGCACTATTTTCGTCTTTGTAATGTGGTAAAATGACGATTTCTTAACGTCATCAAAATGAACATAACATAATTCTAGAACACCTTTCACCATTTTAAAAAATATAGGTAATTAAAATCAACTTTAATAAGTTGAAAATATCTGCTTTAGAACTGACAATGTCAGATTACATATAAACTCACAAAATTAAACGTTATTGCTACATTATAGGTTAACTTTTAGTGCAACTAATAGCTATTATTTACACGATTGTTTTTTTAATTATATACATATATACATGTGTAATAATAAAGTTCTGCTTCTTCATCCTGCTACTGACAACATCAATCTTATAAACTGCACTTTAATTTTGATAGTAACTCTATTTTCCAAGCATACAAATGAGAGACTGACAACGCAGAATTCCTGTGTTACCTATAACAAGTAGTTTACAACTTTACGAAGGTTGGAAAACAACCTTACGGGTTAATATAGCGAGTGCATGATAAGAGACGATGTTGTCAGTGGTATCCCTATCAGTTTAGCGTACTCTACCCATTAACGAAGTCAGATAAGCGATAGCGGCATCACTTGCCTGGGTATTGTCCATAAGAGTCAAGGGAATCATATGGACTATTCGTATTAAATGTTGTATTTTGAAGTGGTTGGAGCACGGTGAAAGAAGAGGAAGTAGGAGTGTCCGCTTTTACTGGAGATGGACTATTTTCTACATCACTTCCGCCTAATGGAAGAACATGCGAGGGTATGACGTCACAACACGCCATCGCTACGTCACATGCAAACAGAAATAATGATTGTATTTAAGGAAAGACATTTTAGAAAATCTACAACATGCATATTGAACTACGAGAAAACTGGTAAGCTGAATTAGAAGAAAGCTCTAAAGTGCAAGAAAAAAATATATGCAACATATATTAATGAGAAGCTTTTCTAATAAATAGGACAAAGGAAATGTTAACTCATTGTGAATTTAATTTATTAAACGCAGAAGGATAACAAATGTAACTTAAAAGTGGAGTCTCATGAAACTCTCACACGGAAAGCAGTGAAAAATGTGGAAATCGGCAAATAAGCATGCAGAAGCTTCAACCATAACCAGAGGAATAGAGACTTAATTAAACAATTATCATCATTGTTTTATCTTGGTTACGATTTGATTTGTGTTAGTTGTTACTGCGAATTCATAATATTTTACTGACTCCCTATCAACAGAGATAAACGTTTACCCATTCACCCAGACATCGACACCGCCACCGCATTATATTCTTGTTCCCCTGACGTTAAACTTGTGTACTAGTTACTTACGTAAGCAATTTTATTTTGAATATAATAATAGGTGTTAGCTCCAAATTGTTAGGAAACTCCACAAGTATTCAATTCTATTGTAAGATCCAGTTTTGTTACCAGGACATCATGCTGAACATGTTAGTTACCTCATAATCCCATACCCAAACATGTTAGTTATTGCATACATAAAATTTCACAGTTCACTATGTTTAGACGCGTCCTCATGTTAAGAACTTAAAAAGGCTTATTTTAGATAAAATAAACAAGTGAGAAACTTTAATACTCTTTAAATAATAAACGTAAACATAATATTAGACAATGACATACAATTTTTCGTAAATACACCTATGAACTCATCATTATTATCAATATTTTCACTTAAGTATGTAACATAGTATCAAACATTTAATATCTTTATTTAGGTAGACTTAAAGAGCTTAAATACTGAGTAGAGAAGTGATTCCTTTTTGATGGGTATAAAAAGTGAGTATACAAGTGATTCCTCTTGATTGGATTTACAGAGCTTAACAAGAGCAATCATAGAGATTGCATACCCTCGCCCCGCCGCTCCTTTTCGAGATTACAGGCGTCTATATTGGATAACGTCGAATATCACCTTCGAAAACTCAGAAAATCCTTCTCAGATCTAGAATGATCAACAATCCGGATAACTTTTGTAGAATGAGAGGGAGTCTCAACCTTAATGTGCCCATGAAATTTCGTACAAATCAGATCACACTTCACAGAGTTACTAACCCAAAACCGCGAATATGCCCTATCTCACCATTATAAAAAAAAGGTTCAAAGTAATCCAGAATCCGGATCCTGACTTGGATCCAGATCAAATCTGGGGAGAACTGTCCCATACTGACTTCCCATCTTTTGTAAAATTTTCGTGTACATCGGTCAATTAGTTTCGAGATACGTGCGCGGAAACGCAGACACAACACACACGGAGCTGATTACAATACCCCCACCCTCTCTCCGAGGGCAAGGGTAATAAAATTGATAGAGCAGGATTTGGAGAGCTTGTAGAAGGATATCCACTTGGGTGGATTTAGCGAGCATAAGCTTAATAACTCTGTACAGAAGTATCCTGTTGAATAGGAAATATTTAGGGTATTTTCTGAAGCCTCATGCACGAAATGGAAGAGTTTTTTTTTTTTTTGAGGTGGACAAAATGATATTTACATAGATTTACCGATCGTTATAATTAAAAGAAGGGCTGTTTTATTTAGACAAGTTTATTACCATGGTTTTGATGTTTACATTCGACTTAAAGCTTTATATATATTGATTGTCAGATCTCACAAAATGAGTTCTGTTTGTAATTCTAAAAGCAGTGAAAAGCAGTTCAAAAATAACTAACAAAATTAACTTACAAATAATACTATAGAAACGATGACATGACATTCATGAAAGAAAATTAAGATAAACGTAAAGGACATAACAGTATTAAAAATATAACTTAGGCAAAGCAGACAATGTTATTGAACTCGATTAACTATACTGAGGCGTTTAACTTGATATTTGATACCACAAGCTACAGACATTACTTATTTTGACCAATTTCTCTTGAAGAGAGTATAATGTTTATCACACAAACTTTTCCATTTTTTGATAACCGTAATATTTTTTTCACATTTCATCACTGTATTGACTAAGAGAAGGAGGTTTTTAACAGAATGTATTTTTGTATTAGATAAACGAACGTTGTGGTTATTCTTTAAGAATAATCTGTGGATAATTCAAGTGTAAACATGCAATAATAGTATTTTAAATAAAGTTATGCTTCGGAGTTATTGATTGGGAAGAAACAAATTACCATTTATATCATAATTAGCTCTTTTTTTTAATTTGTAAGATATAGTAAACTTAATTAATTCCAACTCACACACCTGGTTGGTAAGATAAAGGGGAAATACTGTTATCTAAGATGTTACCGGGGCTAACCGACAGAGACTTCACTTCTTGCATACTGATTGGAGTCAGGGGGGTCAAGGAGCCACTTCCTGTAGAGACAAAACAACAAATTATCGCACCACGAGTGGAGGAAAGCTGTCAGAATTTGAGAAGATAGAGCGATGTGGATTGTAAGAAAAGCTGGGGAATCCCACAAAGATAGAAAGGCTATATTGCCGGATTGGGTCGAAACTCACATGGGTTGACCATTCTTACAGACACCAGATAGAGAACAATAGTAAAAACTGGAAAATCCCGACACCACATTCTGGAGAGGAAGAAGAGAATAATATATATATAATCGGAATTTCTATAGCAAGAAAGAACGAAATATAAACAGAAAGATACAATACTTCCTTAAACTCCTAGTTTAAAACAAATAACAAGCATTTACTCATTTCTGATAATGGTTTAAAAACTAATGATTAATTTTTTCCTATAAGAAACAAACATGTCTAAATAATTCTATTGTATATATATGTGTTTTAATATAAGGTCACAGAATTATTTACATAATTAAATATATATATATATATATATGAATGTATTGATGTTTGTAAAGATGTATGATTACAAATAAATATAAATAAGTATATATTTATGCAAAAGAAGTATTTTCTTAGGTCATTATATAGATATATACAAATACATTCAGTGATATCCAAGAATCTTTGCTTATACTGATCTTTTACAAATAACTCATTCAAAATCAACAGGTTTCATGACCGTTCTACTTTCTCAAATGAAAACACTTGCAAAAAATAAAATGAAATTGTAATAATTCGGTCTTTAGAAACCTATAATTTTATTCGCCCAATGGGAACCAATAAGGTAATAAGTTTAACATCTGCAAGTCTTCTCTTAAACTGCCTTTAAAGATTGAACGTCATGTCGGATTAACACTTTTTATGAGCTTCTATCGTACTCTCATTAATTTAGTTCGAAGCTATATTAAGCAAAAAGAAAGTCCTCTTTTTAAAGGAAATTTTCCAAAAGTTTGTTTTCTAATCCACTTTGTTGAAAAAAACGTTCGTTTAATAGAGGATAGGATAATTATTGCTTCAAAAACCAAAAAATAACTAAAGAGTTCACAAAAGTAACTAAATAAAGACTAGAAACGTTTGAGTTAGTTGTGAAAGAACTATTTAAGTTTCATGAGCCACAAAATACCCGATAACGAAGGTTTTTCTTCATTTTTGGACATAATGCTTGTTTACTGAGAGCAGAACGAGGACATTGAACTAGTTATTATAATACAAATCTAACAAGATAAGACATAGACATTTAACTGTAATAACCATCCAGATAACAATGTTACATAGCAAGACACAAACCCTAATTGCACGGTATACTATTAGCGATCTGATTTAATGTTAAAGCCAAGTATAAACTCAAAACAGGTTATGTGCCTATCTTAGTGCACTTAACTGTCTAGCGTGCATAAAGAATAATTCCTGTTTTTTCTATTTATTACAGCACCCAAATGTTGGCGATGAACAACTATGTTCCACTTCGGATCCCATTTAGGGCACTTTACCAGTACTTCACCAATAAAGATGAGCTAGTTCTAGACGTCGGGCCTACGTGCATCCAAAATTGGCACCTCAGCCCCGTCTGTAACTACTGTGTACAAGGATCAAGTACCATAGAAACTGTAACAAAATTAATTAAGAAACTTCCTATATAAAATGTCTAGTTTGATACAAGAAAACCTATATTTATTCTGATCAGATAAGAAGGTTAATATAAGAAACTATGACAAAATAAACAGGAGACATGTGTCTGTCCCCTTCTCAAACTTAATTTTATGAAAGCACGTTCTATTATAAAATGAACTAAGTGAGGGAATTTTGATTAGAAGTCTAATCCACTGTCAGAATTTGAGAAGATAAAACGACGTGGATTTTATGAAAAGATGGGAAATCTTAAAAAGATAGAAAGGCTATATTGCCGGATTGGGTCGAAACTCACACGGGTTGACCATTCTTACAGACACCAGATAGAGAACAATAGTATAAACCGGAAAATCCCGTCACCATTGATGTTTGGCGCGTTTTCTGTTTCGTCAGTAGTTTTACCATAGATCACTTCCAAATATTCAATACGGATAATCTCCAGACAAGATGAGAAATTTATTTTGTTAGAAGTCTTTGAAAGGGGGATAGGCCCCCCGACGTTAATAACAGGAACACTGTAAAATCGCCCCCCCATCACCTTGTAAGTTAAGCTGCCGTTAATCAGTATGCGAAATAACTCTGAAGTAAGAGTACAAAACACATGTTATTAATATAAATACATGTTGAATAATGGCTAGTTTCTAAGAATTTGTTGTTCAGTAACAAAAGTGCTACTATTCGCGTATTAAAGATGAATAAAATGTGGGCATGTTTCAGCCAATTGACTCAATAAGCAATATGAAATCCTTTGACACATTTCCAAGTCTAATCCGAATCCTCACGGAAACGTTTTGTAGCTTATAATGAGTTTTTTTGGTAAAAATACTTTTCTTTTAGTTAGCATTTAGTAAGCCAGCAAGTTATTAATCCAAATAATAGACACTAATTTCTAGCTTTTAACTTCACATTCTACTCATAAGCTTGGATCAGTACTCTCACTAAAACATTTGTTTTTAAACAGAATTTTTATAATTTAAACACGTTAACAGCAGGTAGAAACAATAAGATTTAACATAATAATATGTTCCGTGCCTAATAAAAGCTGATAACACAACGTTAAAAAAGTTTTACAAATATATATATATAAATTCAGTATTATCTAGTACCGAAATGTGTAAGAGCTAAACAACAAATCTCTTTTTTTCTGTTCTTTTTACTAATGTCTATTTACAACTGAAGTTGTGTTTCACTTGTTTTAAACATAAGTTTTCACAAAAAATGTGGCTATTGTAACAAGCTGGATTCACATCTCAACTATAGACGTAAAACAATCGTGGACGGTGTGTTTGAGTTCGTACCAAGTCTATCACTGCTACATATCGTTAATGTGAGTCTCCGTTGCCATAATGAAAGGTTTTATAGTACGATGTAAATTCAAATTTTCTTGTTTTGTGATTAACTCAAGAAGAGTGCACGACATTCTATTAATAAACCACGACTAATGTGCTACTGACAAAGATAAACGTCATTAAGTTTTCTAACATAGCGTTTCTTTCATTCCCGCTTAAATCTTTTGAGACACGTGGCGGTCCATGACGTATGGAAAGTTCTATGTCACTTTCATATGAAACGAATTATCATCTTAATGTTGATTTATATATCGTCGTTAAAACACAACTTTCTACTAGTTCTTACCATGAAACTACGATGCAGAACGGTTTCTATTTTGAGCAGTTTTCTTTTAAAAATCCATCCCATTATTTAATGTCAGTTACATCGATATTCTTCAACTCCCATTTCACAAGTTTATGCACTACGGTAGATACATTAATTATACAGGGTGTTACGTAATTGATTCCCTTGTTATACAGAATACCTAGTGCACGAGTTATTGACATTATAAAGTAAGACAATCACGCTAGGGGTGCTAAGGGTTACTACTTCGTGCTTCTTTAAGCGCAAAAATATAAAATGGGCTGCCCAACACGGGTATCGAAATTCGAATTTTAGCGTCACAATCTACTGACTTACTGCTGAGCCACTGGGGGGATTTATACGTTGAGGTTTGCCAATTAGAAAGTAAACGCTCCGAGAAAAAGGCTTTGTAACAATGGCATGACCAAACCTATTAATTATTACTTACTATGATTTAAACAATAGGTTAGCTAATTGTTTTGTTGAGATTTTATTACAGTGGTTCAAAAAGCAAAACAAACAAGTCATTTACAAAATTACCCAATAACAAGAATTAAGGCAGATATTGGCTTATGCAATATAAATAATTATTTAGGTGATTTTCAAAAATCTGTTTTAAATATTCAAATGTATTAGTGGCATTCCTGGAAAAAAATCAAATAATATTTTTACTGTGAATACGCATGTCGAAAGGAAATTCATTCCAAACACATTTCAGGCGAACACAGTTACAATGTCAATTTTCCAAATAAATATAATTGTGCTGAAAATCTAAAAGGGCAGAAAATTTGGAAATACCAGTCCTTGTCTCTTAGAATCTCGGGGGATAGGCAGAAATCATCTACACACAAACACACACACGATCATAAGTTTTAAATCTGTTTCTTTTTCACAATATTTTAGAGAAGCGTATGTTGTTCAGCTGAATTCTATTCAGAGCTTTGGCATATTCAAAACCGGTCATACATTGTGTTCGTAAATAAAAAGATAAATCCACGTTAAACACAACAACTATATCCTCTCTAAGTGCTTTTCATCGTAAATTCACTATTACGTTTTCTCTGGAAATAGGTGTACTACAATTTTAACATGCGTCACGCAAAGTAGTTCAAAAGCCAGTAATTTTTGGGAATTTTCATGAGAGCGCATTGCTGTTTGGAAGATAGCGTTGCTCTAGGGTTTGGTTGGACCTCCTACTAACAAGTGGTTTTCCAAAAATAAAGATTGTTGAAGTACCAGAAGAAGTAAAAATATATATATAAAAAAATCGAACTCTTACGACAAAACTTTTCAGTTGACTGATTCAGATAAGAGTAGAATATCATGATCGGCCGGCGCCACCTGTTGCTCAAAAACCAACATTACTGGTTAATCAACCTTCTGCCCGACGGTTTGTCCCGTCACTGACGAGAACAAAGATATTAGCTTGTAACGACTATCGGGAAATACTGTTTTGCACTGTAGTTAGTGTGAGCAGTAGTTAGGTACAAAAACTCACGTTTCCTAGCATTTTCAATCGACTTTCGCTTACTTTCCTCACTTGCACAGTTTTTGTTTCCTTTATTTTACTTTATGAGGAAACGTAAGCATTTTGCTAGTTACTTAAAAGTTCAAATTGTTTGTCATTCGATCTTAAATGATGCATAACAGAAGCTATGCTCTTTTATTGGTTGGTGCATGTGGCGTCCTCAGTGAGCTTTCCATTTACATTCTAAATTTCCGTGATTTTGTTCACGTAAGTTGATTTGGTTTATTTGTTTTTACTTCAAGTAAAACTGAGAGAAAAACAAGCATCTATTATAGTATATATCTCCTCCCTTCTAACGGCAAAATGGCCAGGTGGTTAGGGCGCTTGATTCCAATCTAAGAGGCGCGGGTTCGAATCCCGTCCCACTAATCATGCTCGCCCTTTCAGCCGTGGGGGCATTATAATGTAACGGTCAATCCCACTATTCGTTGGTTAAAGAGTAGCCCAAGAGTTGGCGGTGGGTGGTGATGACTAGCTGCCTTCCCTCTAGTCTTACACTGCTAAATTAGGAACGGCTGACGCAGATAGCCCTCGTGTAGCTTTGCGCGAAATTCAAAACGAACAAACAGGATGAATGGATAACGTAATACGTATATTGGAAGTTAACATGCTTTTTTGAAACCTTCCTCAACACGCCATTGTGTATCTACATCCACATAGAAGTGAAAGCAGAGAAGGATCATGCTCAAAAGACAAAGATAGAACGAGAATACATTTTATAGCTAGTTAAAAAATCGACAAGGAAGCCTTCATTAATAAATAAAACAAAAACAACTTACAAAATCCTGCTCACCAGCATACATGAACTATTTTTTTATTTCAACATACTTACAAATAGGATCTGCCCGTCCTACATTATTTGGTAGAAATCATGTCATGCGAAATCCCATAGAATAGAAATATATGTCAGTTCGACACTTCCTTTAAAGTCAAGAATCGGGAAGATGGTTAAATAATGTTAATAAATTTATTTATGTGGTTGAACAATATTTTTGCAATTTCTCCTTGAAAATGAGAAGAGTAACTTAACAATAATATCTGTGGATGGCGAATAACTTGGTGCTGTATATAAACCTGTACGACTAAAATAATATAGCAACAATATCTAGGAATGGCGAATAAATTACTATTGACTAAGATATCTAAATATGACTAGAATAACAAAAGAACAATATTAGGGGTGGCGAATAAATTGCTTCTGGCTACAGGGCCTTGACAATGACTAGAATAACATAACAACAATACCTAAAGGTGGTGAATAAACTGCTGTTGACTGGACTTGGGAATTTATAGAATTCATCATGCCCTCATACAGATGAAGACCCTCAGGCTTCATTTGATCGTTCCCTGTTGATGAGACCACGGGAGTAAAGGGTTGTTCAGGAGGTGTCGGAAATTGTTGCAAGGGGTAGGGAGAGCCGTTGGGGATACCCATAGGTAAATCGTTTTTTAAGTCATCCTGTTTCCCCCACTTAGGCCACATTTGGTGGAATAGAACAGGGGTATCCTGTAGTACACTTCTGGTTACCTGTTCAGAAAAAAAATCAAAGTTCTCAAATAAATAAGTAAACTAAAGTAATCAGTCTATTTACTCTTACCGTGTAAGGTGACAAGTTAAAAAATATATTATTCTAGAATATCTTTATAAATTTGATTTTTTTTTCACGATATTTACTTACAATAAAATCTATCTATGTATTATCTATCTGGCTTTCTATTTAGCTTCCTTATGTTTAATGTAAATTTCACAATAACAACACAAACTCATAGCTCAATTAACAAAAAAACGTCTGCTTACGTTGGCGTACAGTTGGTCACCATTATATTGAGTTCGTTGTCGTTTATACTCTTCTTCTTGCATGGCATGATCAATATCAACTATGAAGAAAAAACAAGATAAGCGTAAATATTAGCTAGAAATAAACTTTACAGAACAAGTACCTTGTACAGAAACCGACATATCTTAAAAACGAGTTTCAACATCTAACATATAAAGTTCTGTTATCGAAATATTTATCGTATCAATAAAATACAACAACAAGAAACTGCGATGTAACTATAAACATAAAAACAACAGCTTAGAGATGAGTAAAGAACGTACTAAAACCAGACTAAGGATTTGTATGCCAGCCATGGTGAGAAAATATCGCTTGCTGTTGAAGACACTATTGTAATACGATTACAGAGATCTGTGTACTTACGTATTTAGGTGTTTGTGCTTTTAAAAAAAAGGCTTTTTTTCACACGCTAAACAATGAAACAAATCTTTTGTTTGTCTTAGAATTTCAGCGCAGAGTTACACAAAGAACTACCTGAACAAAGCTGTCTTTAATTTTATCACTCAACAAAGCCTACTGCTAACTCATGGGCTATTGTTGTCTGACGTAAAATTGGACTTGACTGTCACACTTATAGCACACACCCAGCTCCAATGTACGGAGCGGTTTTTTCGACAAAGGTACGAGAATTGTGGATCACGGATTCGCACTCCTGGCACGTGAACAACTAGCCACGCGCAATTCATAAAAAATATTAGAGGACAGTTTTAAGCAAAGTTTCTGAACGTCAAGATATAATAACGTATTTAATCAATTTGACGTATTAAAATAATTTTCTTTCTGCAGACACTGAAAATTGTATACATAAACACATATAGCAAAGCAAAAGAAAAGCAAACTGTCATAATATTAAATACCAACGAGTCACAGCGTTTCTCAAAAACACAGAGTGACTATTACAAGCTATTCTTATAAGAACTACATTGCAAAACAATGACTATATAAGGTAAGTTCAGAGAAGTAGTTTTATAGAATCTGGTTGCAATGTTTCTTTAGTTTCTAGCTGTGGTGAACATGACGCTATAAACAACAAACAAAGGTCCGCGAATATTACAAAACCAAGAACATGACAGTCATGTTAAGAAGGTTGTGCAAATTTCTTGGATACTATTAACACACATTGTTCAAGGGGAACGACTCACATGATAAACTGTTAGGAACAGAATAATTTTGCTCACTGTAGTTGCACACTCTCGGTTACATTACCAAGATCATATTAAAGCAAGCTCGAGCTTCAGGATAAGTATAAGTATTCAAAATACTATTCGTATACACATCTATAAAAGTTATCGGCAGATCATGGCCTAGTGGCTGGCGTGCCGGGCTGCGATTCAGAAAGGCCCAAGGCTCGAGTCTCAACATGTCGCTGAACACGTTTTACACTTTGTTTATAGGAGCGTTATAACTGTGTCAATCTATCCCCGATTCAGTTAAGAGTAGGCGGGTAGGCGGAGGTTTCTGATAAATGATTACCATTTCTCTGGACAGCAGTTCTAAATAAAGGACAACTAGCCTG
This sequence comes from Limulus polyphemus, assembly GCF_000517525.1. Taxonomy (NCBI): domain Eukaryota; kingdom Metazoa; phylum Arthropoda; class Merostomata; order Xiphosura; family Limulidae; genus Limulus; species Limulus polyphemus. The sequence continues at coordinate 523,817 of NW_013666008.1, read as the reverse complement.
GACCTTAGAATTTCTGACGTGACCGTTTAACGAATGTATCGCGTAAAGGGTAGCTCAGGAGGAAACTTTTAAATGTTATGGGTTTTATAAAACGGTTTATTTCAATCTGGAAGATTTTTTTTTCTGTCCAGTTAAAAAATTATCATTTACTAAAACCACATTTATCATAATTGATGACAAATTTCTCATAAAAAAAGAAAGTTAACTCTCCCTCCCCAAAAAAAACGATAATTATAAAATAAATATGATACTCTTTCATAACAGCTTCATTACATTTTTAAATGTAAAAAAATATTTTGACAATTAACACGTATTCAAAAACAGATTCGAAAGTTTTAAGATTCTCAGGTTCTTAGTTTGTGACGTAAGATAAACATATTAATCTAAACCATAGATAAAAAGTCATAAATAAACCTAATTAAAGTTTAAATTTATAATTAGCTTATAATATGTTAGTTTATTTTACACGAAAACTTTAAATAATTTTCGTTTTTTATCTACTACTGAGACTTCAAGTAGTTTCATCACAAACCAGTGGAGATATAACAACTCACATTTCTGTGTAATAATCAAGTCTTTCCTTATTTTTCTAAGATATAATAACATCGCTTATATTTTCAGGCAACAAAATGTTTAATCAGTTTGTTATAGCCTAACTATAGTGCTCATTCACAGTATCTGATTACAGAGCCTAACTATAGTGCTCATTCAAAGTGTCTGTATATGTGAAGTATCGTTCAACCTGAGGAAAACCTGGCCTCATAGGTGTATTACATACAGAAACAAACAATAAAAGTACTTGTTGCTATTTCTAATTTCCTCAACTTCAAAAAAGTGAAATAAGAATTAGCTTCCGATAGCAAGTTTCAGTTTATTTTTTAGTATTTAGTGGATTGTATTCGGCTCTTCAAGTTAACAAGGCGTATACATATATATATATATATATGCCCCCTCTCCCTCAGTGGCTCAGCGGTAAATCTACAGGCTTACGACGCCTAAAAGCGGGTTTCGATACCCGTGGTGGGCACAGCACAGATATTTCACTGTGTAGCTTTGTGCATAACAACATCCAAACCATACATATATAGTAAAAGAAGCGAATGTATGTAGTTTATAGTTTACACATCCGTTTTAAGATAGTAAAAAATGTTTTCAAATTTCGTTATTGTGATGCCAAATTATCAGTACAATAGGCCTACAATACGACTTCAAAACTCATATAGATAAAATAAATTACCTATAACAGAGTTTGTTTTTTAGAAGAAAGTTTATAGTGGAATATAATTTATAACGTTTCTTATTATAACTCAAACAACGTAAGATTTTTAATTGAAAATTACTACTTCCTTATGTTTTGAAGGCTAGAAATGTTATGGGTGTAAAAACCTTGTTACTATTATCATAGTTTTAAAACGTTTTAAATTTCCAACTACATGCCAAGAGGAGGAAGAAGCTAATTAGAAAGATAGAGGAAGTAGACAAAAGTATCTTTGTATTCCTCATCTAAAGAAAGAACTCCACTACTACTGGAAAACAATATATAAGTGAGTATATCATATTCCCTGATTGAGCACAAGAATCGCTTACCTTCTTCTTCAGATAGCTTAAGATACACGTGTAATGCCTCTTTTTTTTTTTTCTACCCAAGGTTTCGTGGTTGACGGAAAACGGCGAGACCTCAATTTGAATAGGTGTTAAAATCATTAATTTACTAAGACAACGTGCGATTAACTTAACTAGTGGTAATAAGACGCTTTTTGACGAGGTTCTCTATGTAAGCTTGCCTAAAGATAAATGAGGACTTTATCTCTACGACGAAACTAGTTTATAATTATTTCATACTTTATTCAGGTTCTATACTGGATTTTACTAACGTTGTTTGTTTTCGATAGACAATATTACTCTTTTTTTTTTCCATTAATAATACCTAGTAAACTTATACTTTAGAGTGAAAAACGAGACAAAAATAAGATATTGTGTTAAGTGAAAGGAAATTCTCCATAATTACTTACTGATGAATTGGGTTCACTAATCAGTTGAACTGTAGCCATGACTAAAAACAGCAATGTTGTAAGAAATATTCTGCAAGCTGTTGTAACGGAGTAACTGATGGAGACAGTTGCTATGGCATATTCCCTTAGATGTTGGTACGTCTTTCCTGAAGAAGACACCGTACTCTCTAGACTACTCTAACGTATCCGCTCAGGAAGACACCCGCTGCGGCGTATTTTGTAGGTTGCTTATCTGTTTATAAAGACGTCTTTTGCGGCGTTTTATACAAGGTGCTTAGCGTAGCAGTGTAATAGAGATGCCTGCTGTGTCATATTCAGTGGGCTACTGTAGAGTAAGTAGCTATCTAATGAAGAAAACAACTGGGTTGTTTACTGTAAGACGCTTAGCGTAGCTATCTGATGAAGAATACAACGGAATTCTTTAGTGTCAGATGCTTAGGGTAGCTATATAATGAAGAAAACAACTGGGTTGTTTACTGTAAGACGCTTAGGATAGATATTTAATAAAAAATACAACTGAGTTGTTGACTGTAAGATGCTTAGCGTAGATATCTAATAAAGAATCCAACTGAGTTGTTCACTGTAAGATACTTAACGTAGATATCTAGTAAGGACAAGTGAGTTATTTACTATAAGATGTCTGGAGTAGATATCTAATAAAGAATACAACTGAGTTATTCACTGTAAGATGCTTAGGATAGATATCTAATGAGGACAACTGAGTTATTTACTGTAATATGCCTAGAGTAAACATCTAATAAAGAATACAACTGAGTTGTTCACTGTAAGATGCTTAGGATAGATATCTAATGAGAACAACTGAGTTATTTACTGTAAGATGCCTAGAGTAGACATCTAATAAAGAATACAACTGAGTTGTTCATTGTAAGATGCTTAGCGTAGATATCTGACGAGGACAACTGAGTTGTTTACTATAAGTCTCTCAGCGTAGATATCTGACGAGGACAACTGAGTTGTTTACTATAAGTCTCTCAGCGTAGCTATCTACTGAAGAAGACAACTGAGTTGTTTACTATAAGACTCTCAGCGTAGCTATCTACTGAAGAAGACAACTGAGTTGTTTACTATAAGACTCTCAACGTAGCTATCTACTGAAGAAGATAACTGAGTTGTTTACTATAAGTCTCTCAGCATAGCTATCTACTGAAGAAGACAACTGAGTTGTTCACTATAAGACTCTCAGCGTAGCTATCTACTGAAGAAGACAACTGAGTTGTTTACTATAAGATGCTTAGCGTAGCTATCTAATGAAGACGCCTGCTTCGGTGTACTTTGTAGGATGTTTATTCTAGCTGTTTAATGAAGATCAATTGTAGTGTACTTTGGAAGATGATTGTTATAGTTGTATACTTTGATGAATGTTTAATTAATATAGCTGTCTAATGAAAAGTCCTTCTGTAGTGATTCTATAGGATCCTTAATTATTGTAGTTATCTAATGAAAACGCCTAACGATGTAGATTGCTGGATGTTTAATTGTTTTAGCTATCTAATGACAATATCTGCTACGGCGTATATTGTAGGATGTTTAATTAGTGTAGCTGTCTATTGAAGATGGCTACTGTGGCATATATTGTAGGATGTTTAGCTAGTGTAGCTGTGTATTGAAGATGTCTACTGTGGCATATATTGTAGGATGTTTAATTAGTGTAGCTGTCTAATGAAGATGTCTACTGTGGCATATATTGTAGGATGTTTAATTAGTGTAGCTGTCTAATGAAGATGTCTACTGTGGCGTATATTGTAGGATGTTTAGCTAGTGTAGCTGTCTAATGAAGACGCCTGCTGCAGTTTACTGTGTAGGCTACTGCTGTTAACTTTCTAATGAAGAACACTGCCTCAGTATTGATAATAAGATCAGTTAAGTAAATATTACAATGCAAAGTAACCATGTAATAATGTTTTCTTTCGAGAATAGTGGGTTTACCAAAAAGGCAAATGGCTCAGCAGGCGTCAATTTGATATTCATTCATTTTTACTCTGTGCAACTGTTATAAAAAATCCGAGTGAACATCGATAAGAAGTGATGTTTAATCTTCTCTATAACATGCAAAGATCCAACGAATAAGTTTGTTTCAGAATCGTCTCGCAAAACTACACAAAGCGCTATTTGTGCATAACTGTCCCTAATTTTGAATTGGCACACTAAGCGGAAGACATACTAGTCGACAGATTATACTACCAACTCTTGAAGTACTCATTTTTTGTCTGATCCATCTTTCTTTGTTAACGGATTTTGAACCCTCGAATTCACAGTCCGAGCACACTAACCAATTTGTTTAATCATTCCGTAGTTAATATAGGGTTGAGTACGTTATATCAAAGCGATGTTGAATATGCATACCAGCAAGTTATGTGACAACTAGACAAAGCCGATATAAAGTAGTTGTGGAACGGAATGTATCAGACGTTTATTTTGACATTGTTCTGCGTTGCGTAGGTTGTGTAGTCACCGAAAATTGATCGCTTCTGGGAAGGGTATCTAGCAGTCTTCTCCAACACAAAATATTCATATACTTAAATCATAAGGATGTGTTCATATTGGGGAGGTAGAATTTTCAAGAGGGACACATTCCTTATAATTAACCGCTTTGGAAAACAAAGAAATATGGATCAACTTCGTAAAACAGGACCATCCAGAAAAAGATCTGCAATAAGTCGCGCCCTAGCCGTCGTTATCAAAGTGAAGCATTTGGTAAGAATCCACAAACACAAAGGTCAGTTGGAAAAGCCATCCACGTGCCTCTGGGATCAATATGCAGCATCATTAAAACAGGATTTCTTTTTACAAAAGAAGCAAACAGGACAAAAGTTCACTATAATAAAGCTGTAAGTTAACACCTTCCGTTCAACCGTCGCATTCCTCAAGCAGCTGGAGAATGAAACGGTTATTCGTGGTACTCCATACGAAGGCATACCTGTGAGGTCGCCGTGCGCAGCACCTGCGAATCTCTGTGCGACCAGACTATTGAAACGGGCGCTGAGAAACGTCGTCTTTGTACACAAGATGTATTATGTAAAGCAACAGGGAGGAATGGTGTGTTTTGGATAAGACAATCTTACGATGGAGCCTTTTGCAATGGAATTTACATCGCAGGGCTATTGTCAAAACGCACGATCGTCAGATCCAGCACGACCAGAAGTGGCGACATGGACTGTAACGACGTAGTGAGGCTCCAAAATCACAGTCAACCCTCTGTATAGCTAAACCTTTCATTGTGAATATATCTTTTAAACATTTATTGGTTTAACAGGATAATCTCATTAATCCTCAAATTATCGATTTGTTTTTAAATCGTTCGCTACCAGTGGGGTCGCCCCCCAGTGACACAGCGGAATGTCTGCGGATTTACAACGCTAGAAACCGGATTTCGATACCCGTGGTGAGCAGAGCACAGATAGCCCATTGTGTAGCTTTGTGCTTAATTACAAACAAACAAACCAATGGGGTCCACATATGGCGTCATATTAAGTAATGTTATGATCTGGCCAAAACATTGGTTGAAACCACTCACTGTTTATGTAAAATACGTAAGAGACATCAACAGTAATTATTGACATTAACTGAAATATTGATGTTATATTTATATAAACATTTTGGTGATTCATATGCCATTAGAGATTCTGTAACCAATAAAGTCATGAACTCACAAGAACTTGGTATGTAAATAGTTTAGAAAAATATGCTTAATAAACTTAAGGGAACCATAAATTATACGGATACGAATTACTGCATTTGATAGTCTTTTATCAAAATATTATCTTTTTTTTTACAACTTTCCACAAATTTCTTTAAAAAACAAAACCAAAGCTTTGCAATTTGATTATTTGTTTATTACAACATAATCGAATACAATCTGTTGTGATGTTTACTCGTTATTATGCTATCGCAAATCCAATTAGAGACATTGTTTTGAAATTACAGGTATATATTTATATGTTGGTCTGTATGTAAGCATTTTTATCTAAATGATTTCTGAGCAATCAGATTAACTCCAAACGATGGTCACCGAGAGCCAAGTCCAAATCCCTCTAAGCCTAACTTTTAAAATCACAATTTTTCTAAATAAATAGTATAATATATATATATATATATATGGATATCATAAAGTTTTATTGAAGCAAGTAAACTGCTTGAAGACGAATATGTAACTATCTCCAAAGATTTATAACCCATACTTAAGAATATAAAAATAAGATCATTTTACTGCCCAAATCACAATGGTTAAAAAACAAAAAAGTTGCAGGAACTACGTTTGATTCAAGTCTTTCATGGCTTAGAAAATCTCTTTTTATATACATCAAAACTAAAATGATGCTCACATTAAACATAATATCTTGTTTTAAAAAAATCCACGAAATGTAAACCTCGCGTTTGTGTGAAAAGAATATGTTTTATTTCATCCTGTCCGAAGCTGAATAGCAGAGGAACTTATGGTAGTCAGAATCACGTCTGTCGCATATAGACAGACCACACAAACTAGTGATTATGTTCAATCGGTGAACTGTGTCGACAGTTGTGATACTCCTCGGCGGGGACGCTTCTCAATCAGTATTTTCAACTGTCAACCACTTCGTAGTGGATGCCCCGAGTTACATCTGACATTTCCAATAATAGTTAAAGCTCTCTTCTATTGCACATAAATCAAAATGACGGACTTATATATATATGTGTGTGTGAACATAACGTGTGCAACAACAACTTTACACACGTTCATTTTGTATTTCTTTCCGGATGAAAAAGCAGTAATAAAGTTATTCAATGATACATTTTTTTATTTTAAAAAATCCAGAATCGGATGTTTAATTACTTTACTGAAAGAAATGACGAAGCATTGCCAATTGTATTTGACAAAATTTTATTATTAAACCAAACCATTTCTAATTTCATATTTGAAGTAGATTACTATTTTTAATGCTTTGTTTATATTTCGTTCACTGATTGATAATAATTAAAAAAAATAGGAAACCTATCAATAAGAAAGGAATATCCGAGTGCGTACTACAGAATATTTTTGAAATAGAGTAATACAACAGTTGTAAAATTCTTGAAGGTTACTGTTTGCTTCTTTAAGCTCAAACCTACACAATAGGTTATTATGCAGAGTATATAGAAGACATCACAAGTATTAGTGTTATGCGAAGTATATAGAAGACATTACACGTATTAGTGTTATGCGAAGTATATAGAAGACATCACAAGTATTAGTGTTATGCGAAGTATATAGAAGACATCACATGTATTAGTGTTATGCAGAGTATATAGAAGAGATCACACGTAACATTTCAATAGAAATATTACTATAGAATGTTCAACTTAACAGATAATTAACATGATGCTGCTGTAAGGCAGCTTTTAAGCTATGACGCCACTAAAAACTATTAGGGAAACAACGGCAACAGATCATATTACTATTATTATATTCTTTCTTTCAACTGTTTTTGTGCAAAGCCAGATTTCATGGTATATTCAGCGCTAATCAAATTACCGTAATGTGTTTTTAGTGGCGTAATATGATTTGTTAATTATATCTCTTGCAAACAACATAGTTTTAGATCGTGATTTCAGACAATTATTGTACTCTCGCTAAATTGGTATTTTTACCCTGATTGACACCTTGTACACGTATGGACTAAGTAACCAGATCAGAGACTCTCAAGAGAATGCAGGTTGAGTCGTCTCTAATCTGTAACTACTGACTAGAGGGTATGCAGCCAGTCTGTAGCATCCATTGCCAGAAAAGACTTAGTCCGGCTCCTTGAATCGAATAAGGGATTGACTATCACTTTTATAACCTGCTCACAGATTGAAATGCAAAACAATGTGCAGCGGTATCATGTCTCGAATCCCATATATATATCTCATGTTCTTAGATTCATAGCCTATCACGCTAATCACCAGGACACGTCCAGCCATTTTTCGGGAAAGAATATACTATTCCACTCAAAATTTCAGAGTTGTTTCTCAAGTATGTAGGACTGAACCCGAACTTTAATAGAATTCTACCTAATTAATGATGAAACCGGGTAAGAATTGACAGATATTTTTTATCATAGTGTTTTATCTATAAAGACATTTTCTATCATTCACTCTACAAACTATAAATTGTCGTTTGATAATTTGTTTTAGAAGTTAATAATTTAGAAAAAGTCTTATTCCAACATATGACTTTGGTTAGTATCAGTGTATTAAGGTTTTATAACACGAATCCTACAGCCGCCGGACGAAATTAGAGCATATACTAACGTGACCAGATGGTTATTGATTTTCGGGGACATTACCCGAATTTACCCCCAGAAATAAACCGTCTCCGAGAAAATTCAAGTGGTAAGCACCTTTTTATGTGCTACATACCTGCCATAATATTGATTTATTTACGTATTTTTCCTAATATCAGTTTCACAGCACATTGGAGTGTGAATCTTAAAGATGTGTGAAATCGCTAAGGTATGTTTCTAAAATTTCTCAATATAAGAAAAGTTTTTCTTTTAACTTTACTTTCCTCTCCCTACACACATACACACTCTCCCAACTTAATGTCCTCGATTTTGATAAAATGTATGGTGTGGAAATGTTAAATCTGAAACATTTCATAAAAGTAATAACGTTGAAAAACTTACCTTCGTGAACTTCATCGCGTTTTCGTTTGTTAATATTTCCATTGGGATCTGCCGCTGCTATTCCCAAAATACCGTTTATGGAGTAAGACGGGCGCTGATCGTGAGAAGTAGCAGCAGCGTGGGTAATCACAGAAGTGGTATTGGACGGACTTTGGCTCGACGGGCTGCCGCCATTCATGTGGTAAGATACCACATGTTTAGCCTTTTCCGCAGCTTTGTTACGTACAATCCTGAAACAGAAGATTATAGATTGGATAGTTGATATTAAAGAACTGTATTATAGGTAGTAGTTTAAGTTTAGTTTTTTAAAATGTGGACACTTTTCGGTGATTAGATATGTAATCCAACGTTATCATTAGAAAAATGAATGGTAACAATATGAAAATTTAGCAGTAAAGAGACACTGGTGAAGACCACATCAATTCAAATAGTTTCGACAATATTTGTCCATTTACAAGACGTGTTTCAACAGTTGCAGGTAAGTAAATCATGGTACACGAGGTTCTTTACGAACAATCCTAAGAAGTTATTTTCTTTATAATTGTTTGTAATTAAGCAAAAAGCCACACAGTGGGCTACCTGAGCTCTACCCACCACGAGTATCGAAACCCGGTTTCTAGTGTTGTACGTCCGCAGACATGCCGCTGTGCCACTGGGGGGCTTCTTTATAATACCGCCTCTCAATGTATATTCTTTGATATCCTTCTGATGAACTTGTTTTGTTGGTATTTTAGAAAAATGTAGACAATTTATCATTGAAATTTGTAATGGACTAGCTCTGCCTTGTTTCTTAAATGGGGAGACTTTTCTGAACGAAATGTCATCCCGCTGAAGAAACAAGGCAGGAGCAACCCATTCCAAATTTCAATCCTACAACCTTCTAATAGTGGTTTAAAATGGGAGGTCTTTCAATTATTTGTAAATGGCAATTTGGGAAATCGTCAATTACGAAATTAAGCCAAAGAACTTTTCGACGAGAACATACTGTTCATGGAGATTACCTCGAATCCTGGCCCATGTATTTTATTACCATTAGATAAAAATAATGGTCTGTCATTGAAAAGCGCATAGATGAAATAACGAAGTTCATTAAATACGTTTGAGATTTTTTTCCAATAGTATTACTCTGTTTTTATTTGAAGCAATATAACCTACATTTCTCCTATAGATACTAGTTTCATCTAAGTTGTTGTTATGGCAACTGCCCAACTTTTGTTACCATCTTTTATAAACTGAGGTTCATGAGGAAGAATGTAATCGTTTTCAATTAAGCTGCTATCATAAATAATTAGCATACGCCATTAAAACTATATATATATATGAAACTATATATTCTAAGTTATTTCGAAACACTATGCCTCGACACTCTGATTCCACTCAATAATAATAGGTTGAACATTAGAACGAAATGTCTATATAGTATATCACGTGAAGACCATAAGGTTACATCATAGCCGGATTATTTATACTGGGCCCGGGCCTAGGGGCTCATATCCTCAGGGGCCTCCCAAAAACATCACACTGTGTTTTTTGTTCACATTCTTTCATGAGTGTCTTTTTTTAACGCTTTCGCAACAATCAATCTGTAGACATTAAAAAAATTACAATGTTATAGTTTAATGCTCTATATTCTGATTAAGCTTCATTAATTTGATTACACTTGAACGATTTTATCATTTGCTTTTTTATCCTTTTTGGTAAAAAATTGATTAAACCCCTGTTCCAAAATTCACTGAATTTCTTTTCTTTCTTTCTTCTTCACTATTTTTTATCGATTTCGACATATTGACTTTCATATAGGTGAATTCTGTTACGAAATTGATTGTTAATAAAGGTCATTATTTAAAAAGTACATAGTAGGGCTGGGGGGGGGTCTTTTTTTCGGCTGCAGGTACCCAGGCTTGGTTAATCCGGCACTGGATTACATTAGGCTAAATTCATCGTGTACGACGCTATTAACAGCGAGTGACTGTTACTGTGTGATTCTTCAAAAACTCTCTCAACTGACGAACAGCAGGGGTTCCACGATAGATATTCAGACTTAATGAACCTCACGGTCTTTACGAAGATAGCCCTTGAGATATTCCAGCACCCACTCGTATTTCTACATGTTGCAATGGCTATGTGTCTAATCGACGTACAGTTTCGTTACAAATTTAGCGTGAAGGTTTTTCTTAAAGGCGGTTATAGTGACTGCACTAGATTTCTTGGGCATGCATGTATTACGAGCAATGTTATCAACTGTAAAATGCAAACATTTTGTTAACAGAGGGCTCATATTTCTTGAGAGATTTCCCGCCTAAAAAAAATCTCTTATCACTAAGTTCCCATGTTGCTCGAGTGAAGGTTTAGTTTACAATGCTATAAAGAGAAACAGTTAAATAACTCACAAATGCGTACACAGTTTGCAATAATGAGAAGTATGGGGTGTTCATTAGTTAGGTTAGCCAGTTTTCACTTGTCGTTGCGTGATGAATCTGTGGGTTGTCGCTTCACTTGCTGCTACACAACTAATTAGCGGACAAGTATTTAGATGCTTGTCTGATTGTTACAGTTACAAGAGGTTGCATGAATCAAGCTTTTTATATATAATATTGAAAACGTTTGTAGCAGAACTAGATCTGAAAACTCCAAAATACACAGTAAAAAACGGAAATGTAACGTGAGATCCAAGTATGGCTTAATGGAAAATAACGAAAAACGTAAAAAAAAATTATCAAGTATGGAGTAATGTCACGGAAAAAATGGACACTCGACGGAAATTATCAAAGTATGGTGTAACATCAAGAAAAACAATAAGATAGAACGATAACATCTTCAGGTATGTATATATGATGTACCAACACGGAAAATAACTGAGAAGCAAGGACAAAATATCTAAGTATATCACGGAAAGCAATGGAAACACTACGAGAAAATGTCAGATAATAGATAATAACGTAAAATCGCGGAGGCGCAATTATTAACTAGAAAATATCTAAGTATAGTGAAATGTCTTGGTAAATAATGGAGAAATAAAGAGAAAATTCCCAAATATATGATTTAAGAACACGGGAAACAACAGAGATGGAGCAAGAAAATAGCTCCATATATGATGTAGCATCTCTCCAGTAAATGTTTTTGGAAGAGGGGGGATATCCCCCTCAATAATTTTGAGCGTTTTATATGAAACAATATATACTTTGCGTTATTGATAATTTTTATGGATATTTCTATTCCAGACCAGTTTAATTAGACCTCGGCTAAATTAAAAAATGAAATGAACTACAGTTAAAATGTGTACATAGAACAGAGGACAAGATCCATCAAGGAAACACTTTCAAAAAGTATATTTATCTTTAAGATCACAAGACACGTTTAATTAAAGTGCTAAAAAGAACAATCTCTTAACAAAATTAGATTTTTTCTTTTCAAAATATTTGAAACTAGATATACATATTATATGATATAAAATTCAAAACCGTATACATATTTTTCATTAAAAGTAATAAGAGTGTAATTTTACCGTGTTGAACACTTGAATTGTCCTGAAGCTTACATATAGGAAAATATAATTTTACTTTGTTGAATACTTATTTGATAATACAGCTGTTGAACACCTATTTTGCAGTATAGTTTATACTACGAACAGGTAATTTTATACTGTTGAACACCTACCTGTTGATAGAGCTTACACTAGGAATGTTGTCTTGATCGCAGATTCCGTCAGCTAGAAGTCTGTCGCGGATCTCCCAAGCAAACATAGTAGGATTTTGTTTCTTGTAGTTAGAAATAGCTTCTACAACCTTGGGTGTCGCTACTTTAGGCTTACTGCCACCAATAACCCCAGGTTTGATTGACCCCGTCTCATAGAATCTTTAAGAAAAAAGAAACAAACAATTGGTAAATTAATAATGTAGCGAATGCATATGGTGCTTAGGTAACCAAATTAAAGAGATTGAATTCTGTAAATGTTTTATGTGTAATTATATCTGGAAATTTATGAAATAAAGTGGACTCGTCGTAATCAATTACGCAAGTAAATGAAAGAATTACAACGAAAATATATCGAAGTATGGATAATATTTATCCGAGGACAAATACAGACATTGTTAATGGAGGAATAAAAATAAATAGAAGCACTCAAAAAATGTAATTTTCGTCAAACTCAGCAACCATTTTTCGTATATAAAGTTACTGTTTTCGGCCCATGTCAGGCGCAACTATGTGGAAACGGAACTAAAATGAACATCACCCAAATGACTGACGCTAAAACACGGTAAACATTACTGATTTTAGAAAAAAAGTAAAAGTAAGTGCTCTTAATGGAAATACTTACATTGATAAAACAACAAATATGTATACGTGAAATAAACAAAACACGTTAAGAGCTTGAAATTTCAAATCCGTAATGGATTTTTTTTTATAAAGAGTAGAAGAAAAGGGTGTAAAATTCAAACTTTCATTAAATTAATACATACTAACAGTTTGTATGAATGTTTGAATAGGTGTTGGTTAGCGTCAGATTGGTTGGCGTTTTGTTTGTTCTAATATTAAAATAATTCAACCTATTAAAGTACACAAAGTTATAATGGTCACTATTGTACATCAAACCTGCGTTTTATATTATCTAACGGGTTGGTGTCGAGGTTTCTATTCCACCTATACTCAATTGTGTCTGATGCGAGTCTAAGGCGAAAATGATAGATATAAAAGTTGTAGGAAAAATATTACAAATATTAATTAATATTAACTGGTAAAAAATATGATAAACGCATTACACAGGCCTGCGAATTTAAACTTCATAAAAGCTATTTTGGTTTTAATAACGGATTTTCCATAATTCAGCTACGCAGGTTTCGAAAACAATATTAATTTTTGTCTATCACGTAAGGAATTTTTACTTAAATCAAATTATTATTTCGTTTACCACAATGAACATACAAACAAACTGGAGAAAAAGGAAGAACAGTGATATCAAACGAATATTCATCCTTGTTCATCGTGATTTTTTTGTGAAATTTACGTCTTTTATTCTCATAACTACATGTTGTGGTCTTTCTTTTATGCTTTGCGTTATGAAGTTTTGTGAAAAATCTGTACGTGATGGAGAAAATGGATATCCTTTTTGTTTGTTTTGAATTTCGCGCAAAGCTAAACGAGGGCTATCTGCGCTAGCCGTCCCTAATTTAGCAGTGTATGACTAGAGGGAAGGCAGCTAGTCATCACCATCCACCGCCAACTCTTGGGCTACTCTTTTACCAACGAATAGTAGGATTGACCGTTACATTATAACGCCTCCACGGCTGAAAGGGCGAGCATGTTTGGTGTGACAGGGATTCTAACCCACGACCCATAGATTGCGAGACGAGCGCCCTAACCACCTGGCCATGCCGGGCCATCCTTTTTTTGATTCAACGTAAAGGAATTACTGAAGAACATGTAAAAATTTCAAAACAATAAAACCATCGCAGGCCTGTGTAATCTGTGTTTTGGGGTTTTTAAACTGTTTATATATTTTCAATTTTACTTGCAATGAATCTGAATTATAAGATTTACATTCATATGCTCTCTAGATAAGTAACTACAAAATGAGCGAAAACGAATATTTTATAACCCTTCCAGCATCCAGTCGATTCTTAGGGAATTCTAGTCGCTTATCAAACTAATCAAAGGAAACAATTGTTTATTTATCTTAATCTCTAAACATAACAACCATTTAATAGACTTTTATTATCATAATCAACTCGGGAGTGCAATATTTTTAAACTCGGAAGTTCAACAAATCTTAGTTATTTAACTTCAGCCTTCTGTAACGAGTTTTTTTTTATATACGTACATACATAGGGACACGTGATAACAGAAATGGAATAACTGACGTGACACTTTTATGCCTGATTCTTCAAAAACTATTTTAGCGCATCCAATACAATCCAGCATTTTGCTGACAACGCTGCATATATATAATGAGAGCATCAGGTTTTGGATGAGCACAATTGCGCTTTTTATTCGGACACAACACGAACAGAGACAAGATTTTTCGACAGCTGTTGCGATGGTGATATTTTCAAACAGTGCCAACTGCTCCCACACACTCATTACCCATCTCTGTATCCTACAATAATTTTTTTTCCTAAAGCTACAGTTGTCATTAAGGGAGCAGCAGCAAGAGCACGATCAGGTGCAGTAACGGGGATCTTATTCTACTCACATTTACACATAATTTTAAACGTAAATACACAGATGTCTTCGGGCTAAACTTCCACATTGCAATGTACTGAGCTACGAGAAAAAAACATCGTAGTACAATAACACGACTTTGTTTTCTATTCTCAGTGTGTTATAGCGGAAATTTAAAGCTATATTCCTCCAGAAACGCATTAGAACGGTTAGAAAAACGCATTTGCTACGCGTTGTTCAAAAACCATAAATTTTCTACAGTGACTGTGTATTTGCCACAATCGTTTTAGTTGAAACTAAGGACGATAGTATAATCGTAATCCGGTTGAATTAGAGTTGGATTAAGATTAGAGATCACAAGACTCTCTTGAATTATTTGCCCCCTAGTGGCACAGCGGTATGTCTGCGGACTTACAACGCTAGAAACCGGGTTTCGATGCCCATGGTGGGCAGAGCACAGATAGCCCATTGCGTAGCTTTGTGCTTAATTACAAACAAACTTGAATCCTTTATCGTGTTACGCCTTGGGAATAATTTGCTTTACCCTTTTCATATTAAACTGTTACGTGTTTAATTTTACACTGTTTACTTAGTTTTAGTTATCGTATATAAATGAAGTTAAGAACCCTCATTTATATTTAAACGAAACTGATAAAATAAAAGTAGTAGGTACAATCCCGGAACTAATTATCCACTGATTGATGGCCAATGTTTGTTTGATGATATCCAAATTAGCCTGGTTACTAGTTATCGAACTTTAAATAATCAAGAGATCAAGATTTTTGTACCTTATAGGTTTACGTCAAAATCTTGAAAGTCGTTGAAAAAAAATATTAGATTACACGGGATTTTCTTAAAAATATTTTAATTGACTCTTATTAAAATTTTTTTATTCTTATATTTAACGTTCCTGGAATTCGAGCAATGAAATGTAGTGTATGAAAACAAAATCAAAATAAATAAACTCTCCTTATATAACCAGTTTACACGTCAATATACTTAGGTCGTTTAAGTATAGAGATTATAAGAATCTCGAATATATTTTTTTTGTTTCAGCTAGCTTTCATATATATATATATACATAAGGATGTTGAACTCTTCTTCATCTCCGGCTATTCTCAACAGAATTATCGACTTCAGTTAAATATTTATAACTGTTTTAATCAGCGTGATTTTGATTCAAGTGAGCAATAACGTTTTTGATGTATACGAGGGCGCATATCCCAGTGTTGGAAGTCCGGCTGAAATTTTAAATGACATTCTAGCTGTATGTCTCTCAGTGAAAACGTTCTGAAGTAAATTACAATTTTCAAGCAGATGTCTTTAGCAAACTGCATAAAATCTGTGGGATCCGAGCAATCACACCTGTCCTTTCCGGTCCCATTAGTGCATGAAAAATTCATGACAAAACCTGATGATACTCAGTTCACGTTCACGTATATACATAACAATTATTTGCATACAAGTAACAAAAATGTATTTTTGTAAATGATAAACTAGTGAGTTTCAACTACGTTTACTATATACTGTACAGCCACATACAGTGTGGCCAAAATCTTTTCACGTCAACCAGTCTAACTGAAGGTGTAATTTTCTGTTTCAGGAACATATTCTATGCTGTTTACTCATGCGTTGTTCAGTATCTGTACTCATGTGTCATGTAATCCTACAATTGTAAAACTGCATCACGATGAGCCATTATGATTTTCCTGGGAGGGTAACTGTAATTATCGAAAGTTCAAGGTAAAACGAATTGTGTATAATTGTGTTATGAATCATGCAACATACACAGACACACAAAAATACATGTATATGTATATATATATTATAACCAGAGAAGTGTATTATGCATAATACACCATATATGTGTTCACATTACATTCGATGTGATAAATGTTTGAAGGCTTTAACTGCGTGTTTCAGATATATGCTAAACTGTCCTACATTCTTTTACAGAAACACTGTTTTAATAACGTTTTTGGGAGATGAGTCAACTATACATATGTTGTTTTTTTTTGGAAGTTTAATTTTGGGGAAAATGCATGGTTTGCAATTTGTTCACAAATGTTGAATTAAGATTGCGGTGGCGGAGACAACGTTTAATTTTATCCAAAGTGAATCGTACTGAAATCCAGTGATCGTACTCGTCCAGAAATACGGCTGAAGTCAGTGTCTTGCTATTCCAATCAATTTCGGACAATAAAAGCATGGTAAATCGTTGAATAATCGTCCTGGAAGAACTCTTGTGTGTCAATGTGAAACCTCATCATTGTGTGGTGGATATGATCTGCAATGACGGTTCGGTACATTCTGGACGCCATTTGATCTTTTAAATAAGCCAAAGCATCCAACCCCCGCCAAGAAAACTTTCTCCACGTCATTACAGTGGTGGATATGATCTGCAGTGACGGTTAGGTACATTCTGGACGCCATTTGATCTTTTAAATAAGCCAAAGCATCCAACCCCGCCAAGAAAACTTTCTCCACGTCATTACACTACTCCAGCAGCTTACATTGTTGAAATAACTCAATTAGGCACAAGTATTCATATATGATTTTCTCCTTATTTGCCATAAGAACATAAAAGAGTTAAACGCGACTACTCACCAGATCACATAACACGATTACAGTCATTTGCCGATCACGTTTTAAGCTCTAAACACTATTGAAACAGCGTTTTCCTGCTTGTAATTGAGATACGCAATTCTCTGTTGCTATAGGACAACTTTTACATTACTTGCTTAGTACAAATAAAGACAATCGTATCCTGACATGCATTGTTTTAAAGAATCTGCTAATCGGGACATAGAGATCGTCTGGTGTCTCTTGCACTGTCCAGTTGTCTTTTTACTCTATTAGTTACCAAGGTTGGTGGTTTCTATTTATTTCGTTTATTATGAATGTCACTGTTGATAAATTTTTATGATAAATATCTTTTAATTGCCATTCAGAGAAATTATTTTTACCCACGAAACTGCTTGATGGCTACCCACGATCATGCTACTTTGAAAGTCGGAGAAATACTTGTTCTTATCCATTGTATTGAAGACAAAAGATTAATATTTCTTAGCATTTAAAGAGCAATTACGTGGCACAATTACGTGATCAACCTATTTTTCATACGCAAACAAATGGAGTGTTTTACAAATGTGTTAATGTGAAAGTTTTAATAATGATTCTGTCAATATATATTAATATCTATCGCGTGAAAGTTTTTAATCACTAAACTTCATAAGCCAGTTAACAGGTATATTATTATTTGTTTAGTAACATGCTGTTGTTTGATAAGTTTATTAATCATTGGTTCATATTGGTGATTTATGTGACTTATCTGACCACTCATTTTGTAATAAACAAACTCTGTTTTCAGCTTTCGTGTCCACGATGTAGCTTAAGTACAGCTGACACTTGTGTTAAAAGATTCTATAAGTCACAAATTAACGTAATCAACTCCGTATATCGTCTAGAGTATATGTAGCTACACCACAGATGTGACAGAAAAGGTACGATTTGAACTTTAACATCACGCGCTTCCCGTCTCTTTAAGGAGCTTTTTGGGCTAGTTCTGTTTATTCTGTCTTACAATCTCCACGGTCAGATTATCAGTTTCAAGAAGAGGCGGAGAGAGGAGGAGCCGAGGGTTAATTATTTCGTTTCCTTAGTCGGGAGTG